>NC_056729.1:645304755-645502255 GCF_019279795.1 Protopterus annectens | reverse complement strand
ATCTGTCTGCTTGGGATGACATGGTCGGCAGACCACGATGCTTTGCCACAGATGGCCAGGACCTGTCGCCCCTAGGATTCCGGATACTGGCTAAGGCTCTTGCTGCCCCTATAGTGCCTTTTTTAGGCAGGGTTCAAGTAACAAATTCACCACCATAACAGGAACAGGCAAGCAAAAACAGGGTAATGTTACTCAATGCTAGAAGTCTAAATTTCAAAAGGCACTCACTCGAGGCACTCCTTAAAATGGAGAACATCGATATCTGTGCAGTGACTGAGACCTGGTTCAAGGATCCAGAGAGCAGCCCTGCACTACCAGGCTATAACTCGTACCACACTTTTCGGCCATCTAACCTGGACCGAAACACCAAAGGTGAGGGTGTGTCCATATTCATTAAGGATATCCACACCTCCAGGCTAGTTGCTCAGCATAATGCATCCGAGGTTATCCAAGTGCAACTAACTCTTGGCAAAACTGCAATCCAAATTGTAGCTTGCTACAGATCCCCCACCATGCCCCAGGATTCCCACTCCTCTTTTCTTGATGTACTGGAAAATATTAGGGTTCAACCAAACACCCTAATAATGGGTGACTTCAACTACCCCACCATTAACTGGGAAAACTACACATGTACTAACTTCTTAGTGCAACGCTTTCTGGAATTCATAAACTCCAATGCCCTAGATCAACTTATCCACACCCCCACCAGGGGCAACAATATCCTAGACCTAGTCATTACCAACATGAGTGACCAGTGTTCCACACCTGAAGTCAACTCCTCGTTGGTCCGATCCAACCATAAGCTAATCACCCTTGATATCCACATCCCACCCCCCCATTAAGGAAACCACAGTAAGAAATTTCTCCAAAGCCAACTTCATGCTTCTTAAGACAAAAGTAGCGAACTACATGACACCCATGCAGATGGACAACACAGTTACAACTGCTGAATCCTACACAAATGCGCTCTATAAGTACCTACATGAGTGCATGGATCGTGCTATCCCAAACAGAACCAAGACGCTATCCTCCAAAAAAAGGAAGCCAATCTGGTGGTCCCCTGCCATAAACAAACTATACAACAGAAGCAAGAAACAGTTGCAAAAGAGAGTAAAACCCCATGAGTGGAGGAGCTCCCTGGTCAGCCTCAGTAAGAAGCTGAGATCCCCTATAAGATCCTCCAAAGCTAGCTACAAAAATAAAATTGCCACTAATTCCAAGGACAACCACAAAGCATTCTATAGCTATGTCAAGAATCTCAATGGCAACACCCAGATCTGCTCTGAGTTACAGCACAAAGGCATGAAAATTACAGAACCAACTGATATTGCCAACATCCTGGCAGATAGGTTCAGTGCTAACTTTACCCCCCCCCCACCCCTAAAGGGCCCATATCTATACAGGAAGAATGCAGAGTCCCTGTAATCACAACTACGCAGGTGAAAGCTGCACTCTCTAAAGCCAAAAACACAGAATCCATGGGACCGGACAACATCCCAGGCTGCGTTTTACACGAACTTCAGAATGAACTGGCTCCCCACTTAAGCACCATGTTCAATAATAGCCTTGCATCAGGCTTTGTGCCCACTGAATGGCGCACAGCAACAGTTATCCCACTCCACAAAGGGGGTGCCACCACTGATCCTGGGAACTATCGCCCTATTAGCCTGATGAGCCTGGTCTGCAAGGCCATGGAACATATCATCATGGAACTCAAAGATCTTGGTAACCTCCAAACTCTGGACCCCACCCAGTTCGGGTTTGCGAAAGACAGATCATGCCTTCTGAACCTGATTGACTTCTTTGAGGTAGTCGCCAAAGCCATAGATGAGGGTAAGGTGGTTCACACAGCCTATCTTGACCTCACCAAGGCTTTCAACACCATCCCCCATTCTGGAATTATAGCTAAACTCACTAAACTAGGTATAAATCCCTACGTCACAAGATGGGTTCCAACTGGCTCACTGACAGAACCCACACTGTAAAAGTTGCAGACTCCAAATCTAACTTCAAACCAGTGACAAGTGGAGTACCACAGGGTTCAGTCCTGGGACCTCTCCTGTTTGGTATCTACTTCTCTGAAGTACAGGCTAACACAGAAGGCCACTGGCTAATGAAGTCTTCAGATGACTGCAAACTGGGAGCCATAGTCGAGTCGCCAAATGATGTGGGCATCCTACAGAAAGGCCTCACTGAGATAGATGCCTGGTGTCAGAGGCATGGCCTCAAGCTCAGTGCCAAAAAGTGCATTGTCATCCCCTTTGATAAAAACTCTGTACACATGAACTACCACATAAATGTCAGTCTACTTAATGCCAAATGTGTGATAAGACACGTTGGGACCCAGGTGGACAGTAGTTTCTCCTTTGATAATCACATCACCACAGTAGTCAGGAAATCATTCTATGTGGCACACCTCATTACAAAAGGGTTCTCATCCAGGAAAAAAGAGGTCATTGTTCCCCTCTACTTGGCACTCATTAGACCCATTATAGAGTACAACGCCTCTTTTGGAATGTACCTCACAAGATATCTGCAACAGCTGGAAAGGCCACAGAAGTACCTCACAAAGAAGATTACTGGCCTCAAACAGATGCCCTACACCGACCAGCTAAAAAAACTCCAGCTTTACTCTGTAGCATATCGCCTACTCTGGGGAGATCTCTGCCTAACATATAAAGCTATGTTAAACCCAGAGCTGTTTGACATGCTACACCTAAAAGAAATCCCAATCCCTCCGAAATACACGCTCTAGGGACCTAAACCTTGTCACCACAATAAACAGGACTTGCTGGTGGGATAGATTCCTGTCCCAGAGACTTCCTATACTCTGGAACAAGCTACCCCTCTATGTCAAGCAAAGTTCCTCATTAGCGCTCTTCAAGAAAAATCTCGATAGAGTGGATGGGAAATAGGAAATACACCCCGGGGATCACTTCTGTGGCTCTACTCGACAGGAACACAGGAAATTAACTTTGTTGGTTGGTGCAAGCCAGGGAACATTGTTGGCTAGGCTTACTTAGGCCCTTGGGCAGATAGCCTAGAACCTACCTATGAGCAATTGTGTGCAGAGATCACTGTAAATGGAGCCACCTATACTGAACCCGAAGATATAGCAAACTACTGGCTGAAATTCTGCTCCAACTTTACCCCTCTCTCCCTCTCAATCTTCTCTCTGGAAATACCATCAAATATAACTCCTCCTCCTACTATCACTGGGGAACAGGTACTTAATGCTCTCCATAAGACCAAGAACACTGGATCAATGGGCCCAGACAATATCCCAGAATGCCTTCTAAATATCATGAAACATGACCTATCAGGGCCTCTGGAATTACTATTTAATTGTAGCCTCCAAACAGGCTTCGTTCCTCATGAAAGAACTGCAACAGTCAGCCTTCTGCACAAAGGCAGGCCATCTACAGAGCATGGAAACTACAGACCCACAAGTCTCACTAGTCTTGTATGTACAGCCATGGAAAGAAATATCATGGAAACGATCAACAGAAATATAGTAAACCTCCAGACATTAGACTCAACCCAGTTTGGTTTCATCAAGGGGAGATCAAGCCAACTCAACCTGGTGGACTGCTTTGAAAAGGTAAACAAAGCAATGGATGAGGGAAAAATGGTTTACACTGCCTTGTTTGACCTGGCCAAGGCATCTAGCCCAATAACCCACTCAGGTATTGTTAACAAACTCAAGACAACAGGTACAAACTCGTATGTCACCTGGTGGATAAGCAAATAGCTCACAAGCAGGACCCCGGAAGTTAGAACTGGGGAGTCCAGCTCTACAAAGAGGTCAGTCACAAGTGGAGTCCCTAAAGGATCGGTCCTTGGACCACTACTTTCCGGCATTTATTCTCTGAAATCAAGGCCAGTGTCAATGGTCTCTGGCTGAGACCACACACACACACACACACACACACACATATATATATATATATATATATATATATATATATATATATATATATATATATATATAGAAGCACTTTACTATATTGAAATACTGAAATCTCGAATTTCAGTATCTAGAGACAAAAATGCCGAAAGTGCAGCTGAACGAAACTGCACTTGATCGAATTCCAATTGTCAAATTTGTGGTTGTGGTGGCTCGGTATGTGGAATTTGCTGCGTTTGTAAGATGCGGTCTGCTGTGGGATATGGTCCGTCTGCCGTTGTGTGGATATATGTTGAGATAAGTGCTGTTCTTTTAAGGGTTTTGGCTAGGGATTTGAGTGTATGTGAGTGTGCTGGGACATTTTAGGTGTAGGTTAGGGTAGATAGGTAAGAGTATGAGTGTGTAAGTGTTGAGAGTGGTGGTGTTTGTACATATGTGGTATGTGGTTGTGCAAGGGGAATATAGAGTATGTAGTGATGGGCTAGTGTGACCTTGGAGTTAGTATATACAAGTAATGGGGGTGTGGGGGGCACATATTACGCATTTCCATAAGCATGAATTACGCTTGGTAGATCAAACATTCTCAAATACAAAGGAGTGTTATTTAAATGATTTTTACTGGTTCATTAAGATAACTTTAAATTTAATAAGTTGATATTTGCACCATTTGTATTCTTAGCCTATCGTAGATCATGCTTGATATGCTAGATATGAACTCAATACAAAAGAGTATCATTTAATTAACTCTGATTGGTCTATTAACTTTAAACTTACACTCGAATGGATCACAATTGAGCTACTTGCATTCTTTGCCTATGGAGTTATATACTAGCACAAATTGCACATTTAATTTGAATGAGTACGATCTAGATAATCTCAATTAGCTCATTAAACCTAAATCCAAATTTGGCTGATATTTGTGGCTGTACTTTCAGCTTAGCATGATTTACGTTGATTATGTTAGACATGCATTCAGTACAAAGAGTATCACTCAGACATTTTTATTGGGTTTTTTTTTTTTTTAAATTATATTTGACTGGTTGATGATACTGCGGTGGTGGTGATGTGGTAGCGTTGTCACCTCACAGTTAGACGTTGCCCGTTCGATTCTCAGTTAGAGCGTCTTCTGTGTGGCGACATGCGTGAATGGGCGTTCCTTCGCTGAAGGTTGTCCGTTAGGCCCAGCAAGCCAGGACGTAAAAATCTACTGCCAATCATTAGTGGACCAGAGTTCCGCTGTGGCAACCTCTAACCGGGAAAAGCCGAAAGACACGAACAATATTTGACTGGTTGATATTTATGTTGTCCGTATTTCTAGTATATGAAGTTACATACTAATGTGAATCGTGCATTTTATACAAAGGAGCATCATTCAGATGACTTTTACTGATTTACCAAGATTTTAATTCTGTTGTATTTGTATTCTTATCTGGATTAATAATGTCTTTATTTTAAATGATTTTTATACATGATTTTATATCACTTCATGGTTGCTGCACCTTCTAATATTACTTTGTAATACAAATTGGCACAAGATTTTTATTGGTTATAATACATATATTTACCTTTTTGTTCATTTGATCACTGGTTTATTTTTTTGGCGCCAGAATGGCAGAATAATTACTGGTTATTACTATCTTTAAATATTTACCTGTATGTCTTAAAATATTTGATCTGAAGAAGGGTTTTCAACCTGAAAGTGCTTATCTGACTTGTCAGTAAAAACGTTTATTTCAACCATGGTGGTTCTGGGATTTTGTTTTGGACACACACACACACACGACGCTCTTGACAGTACCTGAGTTTGAAGAACATCTTTGGCTTATAATTCGGTTTGCGCTTTATAAAATGTGCAGTTTTTATTTTATCCAAAATCAGACATCTGAAGTACATACAATCCTCTAGTTTGTTGCCATTGATGGCCACAGCTCTGCTCATGCATGAAATGTGTAAGCAAGTGCAAGGGGATTGCATCCCATATAGTTTTGACAGCAACAAACTGAAATAGATATGACTATATATGCATGTATTCATTCAACTGATCATATCATATATATGAAGCGTGCATACAGTTTGCTGTAACTTATGTGCACATCTGTTTGCATGTGTTCACATATATGGGTTTTAAAATAAATTACTGTGGCCAATTTGTTATTTTTATTCTGTTACAATCTGATATTTGAGGTATTCACAATCAACAAAATTGGCTTTAATTGCAGGGTACAGGGCTGCCTGTGGATGAAACTGTCTGGCATCTAGCACAGGACTGCAGCACTAAGTTGTTAGTGCACTGCTTCTTGTAGTCAAGGGTATAAGGCTGGACTCTTCCACCTCCATCTGCCTACTGACACTGAGCAAGGCAATTGACCAGACAATGGTCCCACATCACCCCTGAAAAAGAGAGACGGTTCTGTCTAGTTTACCTACCCAGGTAATACATGTATAAAATGCAATAAAAAATACCAACATGCTGAAGTTTGCACATGTGTATTTGCATGAAGCAAGCTATAATGTTTAACTGCGGCTACTGTTTGTGTGAAGCAAAGCAGAAATGCATTATTGTAACCATTTTTATCACAATCAGACATCTGAGGTGCGTAGTTAGCAATCTTGACTTTACGTGCTGGGTACAGGAGCTGTATGAGAAGGAAAATGAATGACCCTAATGTCATTTGTAGAAGTTAAATAGTCAGTATGTTGGCTTAATAGGATTACACTGTATCTATGTAAAAGCAATACTCTACTGTGGCTGCTACTGGTTTGAAACAAAGTTGAAATACATTATGGTACTTGCATTTTTTTCACAAGTCAGACATGTAAGGAGAACATGGATAACAAAGCACCTCTAAATTGCTGGGTAGGAATCTCTTTATGGATGAAAGTAACTTTAGCAAATGGCAGCAGCATCATTATTCTGGCTTTGCAGGACTAATGTCTATTTGTGTGAAAAAAGCTGGATTGTTTTACTGTTGCTACTGTTTGTGTCACACAAAGTTAAAATCCA
Organism: Protopterus annectens; assembly: GCF_019279795.1. Lineage (NCBI taxonomy): Eukaryota > Metazoa > Chordata > Ceratodontiformes > Protopteridae > Protopterus > Protopterus annectens. The sequence continues at coordinate 645,495,344 of NC_056729.1, read as the reverse complement.
TTACTGCAACTTTTTTTTTTTTTTTATCACAGATATCTGAAGCGTGCACAATCAACAAAACTACCAGGATTTGGGTAGGAGGGCTATTGGTGAAGACAAGTAACTGACCCTGCTATTATTTCCTTAAAATAAGAAGTCATTAATCTAGCTTTGCAGAGTTGATATGCATTTGTAAAAAATACTAGCTGGAGTAATTTATTGTGGCCATTTTAACACAGACATCTGAGGTGTGTACAGAGTAAATATTAGCTGTAATTGATGGGTAAGGTAGGCTGTTTGTGGATGAAAATAACTTTGTGGGAGAGGCTTGCAGGGTATCAAAGCAGCATGTTGGCTACAACTTTTCACTTTTCATCACAATCAAATGTGAACATATACATAAGTGATCATCTATGGTGGACTGGGCAGGTTGTGTTAGATACCAACTGATCATATGTACAGTAATTCAGCAAACAGCATTATACCATCTCATACTTTTTGGTTCTCTGGTTGGATTTTTGTTTGGATTATTTTTGTGAGGAATTTCTATACACTCCCAGTCTAATTGAGTTTTATCTAGTTGCTCTCTGAATATTAGCCCCAAACCACAGCTGTGTAATGTATGCCTCTGTCATTTGCTCCTTTATTTTCATTCTAATCGAACATCAGAATTAAGGTAACCACCCTTCTTAAGGGCTAGGGAGGCAGGCACAATTCACACATAGGACTGACATATTGTAGCTAACATCTGTCTTCTCAGTTTATTGGGAACAAATACTTTGTCAGCTTTCAACATTAAAAGCTTTGGATACTACTCATTTTTTTTTCATTTTTCCAGCAATCACTAGATGAAAAGACTAGGGGAAAAGCTCTATGATGCATGTCAAAGTATGTAGAAACCTATGATTTCTGGGGGCCTAGTGTTTTCCAGACACCTGGTTTAATTCAATTACTACAGCCACAGAGTGCGTTAAAAAGATGGAGGAAATGTTTAAAAAGCAAGATAAAGTGTGAAAAAACTAAGGAAAAATAATTCTGCATGGTATGGGGCTAGGGTAACAGAAAATGGGGGAGCCCCATGCAGTCCATTGTCTAAGCATCATTTCACTCAAGTTGGCCCTGATGACTGCATTCAGATAGCAGAGATGTACACAGTCAAAGTAGCTAGAATGAGTTGGTTCACAGGTTCATACTAGGCTATCTGCCCTAGGGCATTTATAAGCCTAGCCAGTGTGTGTTTGGCTTTCGCCACCCATTTTAAGTGAATTTTGCTATGCCCTTTTTTGAGGTTAGTATAATGTGCCTCTGTCTAACAATGACACAGAAGTGATACCCGGGGTAAACCTACTATCTCCCATCCACTCATCAAGATTCCTCTTGAAGAGAGTCAATGAGGGACTCTGCCTAACCTGGACTGAGATTTTATTCCAGAGTGAAGGGAGCCTCTGGGTTATGAATCTGTCCCTCCAGCATGTCCTATTTATTTCAGTGCTGAGGTTCAAGTCTCGAGCGTAGCTCGATGGGATTTGGATTTTCTGAGGTGCAGCATGTCCATTAATTCCGGGTTGGACATGGCTTTATACATCAGGCACAGATCGCCTCTGAGCAGGCGGTATGCCACTGAGTAGAGCTGGAGTTTCTTTAACCGGGCAGCATATGGCATCTGTTTGAGCCCTTTGATCCTCTTGGTGAGGTACTTTTGGAGTCTTTCCAGTTGCTGCAGGTGTCTGGTAAGGTACATCCCAAAAGGGGCATTGTACTCAATTATGGGCCTGATGAGGGATGAGTAAAGAAGCACGATGACCTCCCTTGATCTAGATGTGAATCCCTTCATGATTAGGTGGGCTATATAAAATGTTTTTCTAACCACTTTGGCCACGTGGTTGTCAAATGAGAGACTGCTATCAGCTTGGGTCCCCAGGTCCCCAATTACTTCTTCCGTACTTAATGGATTACCACCTATGTGATAATTTGTGGGCACTTTGTTTTTGCCAAAGGGGATGACTATACACTTTTTGGCGTTTAGCTTGAGGTCATGGCTCTGGCACCAGTTGTCTGTTTCTATGAGGCCCTTTTGTAGGATGCTTGTGTTGGCCGGAGAGTCTATTATGGCACCCAGTTTGCAGTCATCTGTGAACTTGGTCAGCCACAGTCCTTCCGTGTTAGCCTGTACCTCTGAGAAATATATACCGAACAAGAGAGGTCCCAGGACTGAGCCTTGTGGGACGCCACTTGTAACTGGTTTGGAGTCTGACATGGCTCCAGCAATTCTAACCATGTGGGTTCTGTCCTTGAGCCAGTTTGCAACCCATCTAGTGACATAGGGGTTTATATTTAAGCTGGTGAGCTTATCTATAATGTCCGAGTGGGGTATTGTAGTGAAGGCTTTTGCAAGGTCCAGATAGGCTGTGTGGACCACCTTCCCCTCGTCAATGGCCTTGGTGACGGTTTCAAAGAAATCGACCAGGTTTAAGAGGCAGAATCTACCCTTAACAAAGCCGAACTGGGTAGGATCCAGTGTCTGTAGGTCCCCAATATCTTTATTTATGAGGTCCATGATGATCCTTTCCATAGCTTTGCAGACCAAGCTAGTCAAGCTTATGGGGCAATAGTTTCCAGGATCCGTTGAGGCACCACCTTTTGTGGAGAGGGACCACTGTTGCTGTACGCCACTCTTTGGGTACATATCCTGTAGTAAGGCTGAGAATGAACAGTAGTTTTATGTTTGGGTTTAGTTCTTCTTGGAGTTCATGTAGGACGCAGCCCGGGACACCGTCTGGTCCCATTGATGCTGTGTTTTTTGCTTTGGAGAGGGCAGCTCTTACCTGAGCATCTGAGATGTCAGGGGGGCAGCACTCTGCTGGGATAGATATTTGCCCTTTTGGTGGGGAAGGGGTGAGAGAAGTTTGCGCTGAACCTGTCAGCTAGGATGTTGGCAATGTCTGTCGGTTCGGTGTATTTTTTGTCATTTTGGACTAATTCTGAGCATATCTGGGAATTCCCACCCAGGTTCCTAACATAACTAAAGAAAGCCTTGTGATTATCCTTAGTGTCCTGTGCAATTTTTCTCTCAAAGCTGGCCTTAGACGATTTTATGAGTGCCCGTAGTTTTTTGCTAATACTGATCAGAGATGCCTTCCCTTTTTGGGATTTTGCTCTATCATGTAGTAGCTTCCTCCTTCAACTGTATAGTTTGTTTATGGCTGGGGTCCACCAGACAGGACGCCTAACTTTGGAGGACTGGGTCTTGGTTTTATTTGGGATTGCATGATCCATGCATTCCTGAAGGTGTTCATAGAATGCGTTTATAAAGGATTCTGTGGTCTGGGCCGTATTTTCCACAGGCCCGGGGGCTTTGAAGGATTCCACCTCTGTTTTGAGGAGTGTGAAATTTGCTTTAGAGAAGTTTTTCACTGTGGTTTTCTGGGCAGGGGCTGGGGTCAGGATGTGAATATCTAGTGAGATTAGTTTATGGTCTGATCTTACCAGTGAGGGATACACTTCTGGTCTGGACCATAGAGTCCCCATGTTGGTGATGATCAGGTCCAGTATGTTTTCCCCTCTTGTGGGACTGGTAACAAGTTGTTCCATAGCATTTGAGTTTATAAATTCTAGGAACCTTTGGGTTAGGGTGTTGGAGCTAGAGTAATGCTCCCAGTCTATGTTAGGGTAGTTGAAGTCGCCCAATATAATGGTGTTTGGAGAGACCTTCAGATTTTCCAGTGTTCTCAGGAAGGCCGAGTGGGGTTCCTGGGTTTGGGAGGGTGGCCTGTATAAACTGGAAGGCAGTTTTACCCACTGTTAGTTGCACATGGATAGTCTCTGATGCTTCGTGCTGTGCCACCAACCTGGAGGTGTGGGTATATTTGACGAATATTGATACTCCCCCTCCTTTTGTGGTTCGGTCCAAGTTTTGGGGCCGAAAAACATGGTACGAGGTATAACCTGGTAGTGCTGGGGTGCTCTCAGGAGCCTTGAACCAGGTTTCTGTTACTGCACAGATATTGATGTTCTCCATGCTAAGGAGAGTTTAGAGTGCATGCATCTTGAGGTTTAGACTTCTGGCGTTGAGTAGCATTACTCAGTTTCTTATCCCTTGTGATACCTATGGAGGTGGGTTTGTCTTTCGAGCCTTGCCTAAAATAGGCACTATGGGGGTGGCAAGAGCCTTTGCCAATATCTGAAAGCCCAGGGGTGACAGGTGCAAGCCGTCCCTAGCGAAGCATCGTGGCTTGTCGAGCATGTCATCCCAGGCAGACAGGCATTGGATCCCCTTTGAATGACTGGCACCAATACTTAAGCCAACTGTTGAAATTGATCATCTTGTCTTCATATTGTGGCATCATTCTAGGTGAGGGTAAGATGCTACTCAAGGTCAGGGTCATACCGGCCTGGGCTACATGCTCAGAGAGCTCCTCTATGTCTCTTTTCATGTAGTCCAGGGAGGTACGTCTCAGGTCATTCACACCAGCATGGACAATGACTGAGTCATATTTGTACTTGCCTTGGAGTGACCTGAGTGCTTGTGTTATGTAGCGGATCCTAGCACCCGACAGGCAGCTCACCGTGACCTTCTCCTTGTTCAGCCTGGTGAGCGGGACATCAGTGTGCCTGACGATAGAGTCACCTACTACATGTGTATCAGGTGTGTTGTTTAGCCTTAAGGGCTGTGACTGTTCGGCACACTGGCTTTGTGAGCTATGTGTTGCACGTGTTTTGTTTTGGGGTAGCAGTTGCTTGGGTGTCTGCTTTGGAGGTCTCTGCTGCTTAGGCAGATTTTTATTTAGAGCCTCCAAGTATGTTTTTGTGTGTTTATGTGTTTGGTTTGCTGTCGTGGTAGGTCTATGTGAGACTAGAATTGTAGTGAGTGTGGATTCCTTCTCCTCCTGACTGGTTACGCCAGTACTGATGCTGAGGAAGTTTGTGGATTGAAGTGACTGACCTTATTTGTTGCTTGATCAGAGGTAAATGATCATTGACCTGCAGTAATAGAGTTCCACCCCATTACAAGCAGTCTTGCCTATTCAATTGCTATCTGTAGTCCTTACATACTTTGAAGTCAGCCACCACTGGTTGATACCAACCTTGACCCTGAAGAGACCAACGCAAAGGAAAAGAAGGGTGGCTGGAGAGAAATACTGATGTAATAGTAGATGTACTTGAAAATCTATAAATAACTGCTGTGCTATGTTCACTGTTACAGTTCTGATCACTTCTTAAAAGGATTCCCAAAGTTTATAAACACTCGGGTGGTTGAACTACAGCAGGAGTGGACTGCAAAAGGCTTTGCAGGATGTCTGTGGCTAAACAGCTACAGCCATGGAGGAGATATCCATCCTGTAATGTTTTAACAAAGTATAAACTAGTGACAATGATGAGGCTTCCAAAAACAGAGGAAATTATAACCCCTCTTAAAAAGAGAGTGATGGCTGCAGTGGCACTAAAAGAATGTAATCTCACTTTTCTTAAAAGGTCTTGCTTTGAAAGGAGTATCAGCAGAAGATGCAATGACCACCTCATTTAGTAACTATTTAGAAACAGGCCTGTCTTGTTTACCTTGCATAAAGGACACAAATTACAGGTCTGTTTCCCTAGTTTGTACTGTATCTCGGTTGCCTAAGCACATTAAAGGAAGTGCAAGAGCCCCCTTCTTTTGATGAGATAGGATAAATAAGAGAGGAGAATGACTAGATTCAATGATACCTCAAGTCACTACCTTAAGGAAGGGTTAAGTGTGAAGTGCGACTCTGATCTTGTGGAAGATAAGGAAGGGCTCTGCACAAGACTGCATGTAGTTAAGAAATTCTCCTGACAGTAGTGATGGCCACCAGAAACAGTTTTCCCGACATATACTAGGGAGGAACAGCAGCAGCCAGTTCAAAAAGAAGCAATGTTAGCTTTTCGAGGACATAACAGATACCATGGTAGTCAAGAATATATTTGTTATGATGCTTCAAGTACAGAACATCCAGGTGGAATTGCTTTACAGGCAATCTCCATTAGAGTTGGGGTTCCAAGCCAGGCATGCTGAATTGGTACATATACAACACTTCAATGAGGTGTGAGACAATCCTTATTCAAAAAACAACATGCAATTTGTAACCAAGGACACAGAGGACTGGGTTGGGTTCTGGTACTTCCCTTGACACCAAAAGGAAGATCTTTTCCATTTTACTACCTAGGATTTCCATGCATTAGACTTCATAGCCTCCCTTAAGATAGAATGCACATCCTTGGAATGAGGGAGATCATCAACACTTGTCAGACATAAGGGCTTCAGATTGAGGTGAAACCTCTTGTTTTGGGTAGAGGGTCACATGCTGAGGTAACATTAATAGCTCTGCTTTTAACATACAGATTAGGAGGGAAAGCTAGTAATGCTTCAGCAAAAAGGAAGCTACAAGTAGCATTTTTGTCTTACACTTTAATATCTTCTACACTATTAAGAAAAAAGGGAATGGATGTAAGTACGTGCTCAACTGGTTGAGAAGTCATTTGCTGCCCAGACCCATAAAACGGGCATCCTCATGTAAAAGATTAGCAGTTGACTATTATCACAAAAAGCTGACAGGTCTACTGGCACATCTTACCAGTGGACCAAAATTAGAACTCCATCAAACATCCACTCATAAGAATCCCCTCCTGCTCAGAAACATGTTAATATGTTGCCTAGAGAAAGGAAATTAGATGCCCAACTAATCATAACTTCCTTCCTGGTAAGAACCCATTCTTCCACAGCTAGCCTGCATATAGAAAAAGAATAGCAACTCCACCCAACCCCCAATTGCTGCTGTACCCCATCACTGTGGTGTTGTCAAAAGTGTGTGTCAAATTCCAGGCTTCCAAATTTGTTACAAGGCTTTGAGAGTCAAAATCACTGCCTTCACTTCCTTGATACTGCTATGTCTAATGTAGCCTGCCCTAAGTCTTCTGGACTTTCAGCTTGCACATTAACAGTTCAAACTCTGTAACCTTTGGAACCTATTTAGTTTGACAAATCTAAAACAAGCCTCCAAGGGTCATCTTTTCTAGGAAAAAGAAACAGCCTTCAGGAAAACTCTCAGTATTCTTCTGATTGTGGTACTTTACTCCCCTTGCTACAATCAATCTTATAACAATGGCTGAACAAAGTGTCTGTAGGAAATCCCAAGATTTTAATTAAATGTAGTCTGCACCCTTGGGCTAAGATTTTTAGTACCCAGGTGTCTTTTGTGATTTTTTTTCTCCCTCTTTCAAAAAAAAAAAAAAAAAAAAAAAAAAAAAAGATGAGTTAAAGAGATGGCAGCCTGTGATGTAGGTGGGAGCTCTATTGAGTCATGCCTCCTTCTCTTAGGGTCTCGGCCCTGAGGGCCTAAAGGCTTCCTTTTTTTGACCTGACTTTTTTTTTCTTGCAGGGGGTTGTCTTTTCTCTTATGCTATTTTCTTTGTTCTGCCTCTGAAGAATGGATTAAGTTTTTGTGGGGTGACTTCTACTAATAAAATGAAACAAAACTATTTCACTGTCTGCACAGTCTTGCCCTTCTCCTTCAGCTTTTAAAATATGAGGCATTGAAGAGTTGAGTTTTAATGCAGGCTTGGGGGGGGGGGGGCTTATCCAGGTAGGTCTCCCTTTCACTCAGCTCTGTCCCATAGCATTTCAACATGTATTTTTGACAATTAAGAGACATGAAGTCCAGGACAGCACCAGTGTAGATTTTCTATAGAAAGAGGTCAAGGGTGTTACTTTGCCTATCATTGGGAAGTTGGTTCTTGGCTGGAGGCCATGCATATTCCCTGCTGGCATCCACAGACACATGTCTGGCTCATCAAAAGGATTTTCATAACGATAGTTACTGGAATCCACAATCATGTAAAAACAGTCTGGCTTCCTAGGATCAGTGGGTTATGATTCTGGCTCCAAATATGCATTACAAAATATGCTCATAGGTACTGCTAAAGATTTTGGTTCAAGTAAGTCTAGGATGTCTCTGCATCTGTTCTGGGCATCTTAGAACTCACTTCCATTGAAATGATCCTTTATCCCATGAAAGGTATACCAAATGGAAAATCCTTTGATGGTGAGGGACAGGATAAGGTGTGTAAATGCCTGTCTCATAGCTGGGAGAGGAAGACTTCTGTTTCACATAGACCAGTTCATCCATCTGAGTCAGAAATCCAACTCCTTGGGATGGGATCTTACTTCTCCTAAGATTAGGGCTCCCTAACAATAACTCCTGTTCTGTAAATGGCTGCAGGTTCTCAATGAAGTTGGTTCAGGATTTGGTATACTAAGTCCAAGGATGGAGCATTGGGAAGTGGGATGGGATGAAGGCCTTCCTAGTCCATGATAGCACAAGATGTTAGCATCCATTGTCTGAATGTAATGTTAAGGACAACATTCCCAACATAAAAACTCCATCTAAAAACAATCTCAAGGTTATGCTGCTAAACACTAGAGTCTTTACACGAAACTGCACTCACTGGAAGCAGTCCTCACCTGGAAGACGCAGACATTTGTGCAGTCATGGAGATCTGGTTCAAGGCCATGGAGAGCACCCCAGCCATACTGGGTTACACCTCCTTCCACATATTCATACCACAAACTGAAGGCATGAAAACTAAAAGAGGCAGTGTATCGGCTTTCATTAAAAATAAATAAACCTCCAGACTGGTCAAACATCATGATTTTCTGCAGATACTTCAGGTGCAATTAACTGTTGGTAGGACACCTATTCAAGTAATTGCCAGCTACAGGACCCCCTCCATGTATCAAGACACCCACTCTGCCTATTTGGATCTACTTGAGTCCATCAAGATACATCCGAACACCATGTTTTTGGGCAACTAACTATCCATCATTGACTGGGTAAATTACTCATGCTCAAACTCACTTGACCAAAGGTTCCTTGATGTTTGTTAACTCCAATGCCCTGGACCAGCTGGTTGACATTCCCACAAGGGGTGCCAACATCCTGTATCTGATTAATATGGTGGAACCATTGCAGCACCCCCATTGTGAGGTCTTCCCTGGTGAGATCTGACCACAAATCAATCTCACTCGAAGTAACTATCACACCTGAGCCCCCCCAGCAGCAACTAAACTAAAAAAACTTCAGCAAAGCAGATTATAACCTCTTACAGGATGGTATAAATAGCTTCTCTACATCTCCCCCTCAGATAGAACTGGCAACTTTGCAGAGTTCTAAACCACTGCTTTAAACAAACACCTGTATAACTGCATTGACTCAGCCATAGAAGCTCCTCAAGGAAGAGCAAACCTGCTTGGTGGACAACTGCCATTAACAGGCTTCACAATAAGATAAAGAAATTGTTATCTAAGAGTAAGACGGAGTGAGCCCTAAACTGGAAACGTTCCCTCACCAGCTTAAACAAACAAATAAGACTTCTTGTGAAGTCATCCAAAGCAAACTATGAATCCAAATTTGCTTCCTTAACTAAAGACAACCATAAGGCATTCTTTAGTTATATCCATAACCTAAAAGGAAACACTTGTGTCGAACTGGTAGTTAATGATACTACATATACTGAGCCTGTGAACATAGCTAAACTGTTGGCCAACAGGTTGTGTGAAAACTTCACTCCCCTATACCCTCCACACGTACCCCATGACATCCCTGCCACCTGTCCCCTACCTTGTATCTCTAAAGAGCAGGTCATTAACACCCTCTCTAAGGCCAGGAACACAGCATCTACGTGACCTGACAACATCCCAGGCTGCGCCCTACATGGGCTCCAACAAGAATTAGCAACACCACTGGGTACTTGTTTCATTCATAGTCTAAGCACAGGCTTCGTCCCAGCTGAATGGAAAACAACCACAGTTATTGCCTTGCACAAGGGTAGTGCTTCCACTGACATTGGGAATGACAGGCCTATTAGCCTCACTAGCCTTATCAGCAAGACCATGCAGCAAATCATCATGGACCTCATCAACAAAGATATAGACCATCTTCAAACACTTGACCTTACTCAGTTTGGACTTGTCAAAGGAGATCATGCCTTTTTAACCTGGTGGACTTCCTCGAGACATTCACCAAGATCCTAGACAAGGCAAAATTGTGCATACAGCCCACCTAGACTTAGCCAAGGCTTTTGACACTATCCCCCACTCAGGCAACATTGACAAACTCACCCAGCTAGGTATCAACCATTATATCATTAGATGGGTCATTAACTGGCTCAATGACAGAACCCATACAGTCAAAACCAGGGAATCCACCTCCAACAGCAGATCTGTAACCAGTTGTGTTCCACATAGATCAGTCCTGGGACCTCTGCTGTTTAGAATCTATTTCTCTGAAGTACAAGCAAAAACTAAAGGTCTGTGACTGATAAAGTTTTCTGAGGACTGCAAACTGGGAGCAGTCATAGAATGTCCAAATGATGTCAACATGCTACAAGAGGGTCTTGCACAAACAAATGATTGGTGCCAAAGTCATGGCCTTAAACTCAATGCAAAAAAATGTATCATCACCCCTTTCGGTAAGGGCAATGTTCCAGATAGCTACCACATCAATAGCAACTAAGTACACACTCAGTGGTGACAGACCTGGATCCCTCAGGTTGACAGCAACCTCACCTGTGCCTACCATGTTTCCACAGTGGTAAAAGGGGCATTCTGTATTGTTCATCTCATAAGTAATGGCATTGCCTTCATAAAAAAGAAGTTATAACCTCCCTGTACTCTTCCCTCATCAGGCCAGTAATGGAGTACAATGCCGCTTTTGGTATTTACCATTCCAAGCACCTGCAGCAATTGGAAAAAACACAAAGGTTCCTCACAAGGAAAACTCTAGGTCTTCAGCATCTGTCCTATGTGGATCATCTGAAATCACTGTCACTTTATTCTGCTCCATACAGACTGCTCTGCCCTGCATACAAAGCAATCTCTGACCCTGCTTTACTGGAAATGCTACCTCTCCATAAGTCAAATGGTACATGGGTTATTCGCTCTAAAGACCTTAACCTGGTATGTGACATTAGTAGAACCTGCCTGAGGGACAAATTTGTCCCCCAGAGGTCGCCACACCTTTGGAACAGACTCCCACTTCATGTCAGAGTACCTCATTGTTGACAATCTTCAAATGCAATCTGGACGACTGGCTGGGTATCCAGAAATTAACCCCGGGGTTTCCACCTGTGTCCCTCTTGGACAGGAGCAATAGGTGCCGATTGTTGAAATAAGGGTATAACTTGGCTAGGCTTGCAAGGGCCCTAGGGCCATTAGCCTAGTAACTTCCTATGAGCCTGGATATTGACGAGGCCACCTTTGAGGCCACCATACACAAACTACCAATGAAGACAATTTTAGAACTGGGCACACCCTCGTACACCAACACTTATGAAATTCCACACGTACCCTTAGAAAAAGATAAGGGTGACAGAACCAGAAGTCCCTGAGAGGCATCTGGATTGACAAACAACTGGAGGAATTTGTCTCAAGAGGACATGCTGTCCTAGCATATGGTGACCTCCTAAGTACCAGTGCCAGAGGCCAATATCTGCACATCAGGGTCAGGGGTTGCAAAAGTGTCTCACTGGACTCAATGTTCTAGAGCCCACTGTGGTGTTTGGCTTCTGAATGAATATCCTTTGCCCACCTTAAATCCTTTCTGCAGTGGTATTTCTCTTTTTTTTTGAAAGGTGTTTGTGGTAGGTTTGGCCAATGCCATAACAACCTTGGATAAAATGTACAGCCTTGTTAGTTCAGAGAGTCTTGGAGAGTCTTAGCTCTCTGCTCAATGGTCTTCTGGTTAAAGCATGCACAGCAAGGCCAGTTAAGGACAACATGCTTAGCCTCCAAACAAAATAAACCATGGGTGTGGAAGTCTTTATGTGGAGCTGATTCCTACACAAAATGCATTTAGAAATTTTAACTTCAGGCGTCTATATTTGATATCCAAAAAAGTTAGAATGAGTATAATTATGCACAGTATAATCAAAGAGAAAGAGTTGCCTAAATGGGGTACTTGTCTGAAAACTCTGCAAGCCTGGCTGAACTGACAAAAGCTAGCATAATACATATCCTTCGGCACTTGTACTGCAGTGAGAAAGAAAAGAAGATGGCACTGGCATATGTCCATCTTTTACCATCTATGTGTTGACATCTAAGGGAGAGGGCATTCACCTAGCCAGGTGGAGGCAGGGTGCAAAGCTCAAAGTCAGGCTGGACACTGATTCTTCTGTGGAAGAAGTCATAAGACGTTATCACTACTGCAGCAGTGGACAACGTGATGAATATCTGTAATATCTTCTTGTGGACATTCACAATCAGCAGTATTATACTCAAGGGTGCTCAGTGAAGGTGAAATGTAGACCATGTGGTTGCTTCTAACATGTCCAGAAACATTTCCTAAACAGTCGGCATAGAAGTCAATCAGTTGAATAGACCGATAAACAGCTACTACAAACACGTTTTTGCATAAAAGTGGGGTTAGCCTTAAATTAGAAAGTTTACACTTTAAGACCAGTAACTTTGAACTTCTGCAAGACATAGCAGTGAAAAGAAAACCATGCCTTCCAGGAAAGGTATTTAACTGTCTCGTTTTCAAACTGCAAGGCTGCAAATTCCGATTCCCAGCCTAAAGTTCAAGTCATGTAGGAAAAATCATAAAATGGGACCCTCTGATGTGAAAGCAGCTAACAGAATTGTTGCAAGTTGTGAAACAGTTGAAAAACAAACTAGCAGTTTGAATAAAATAAACTTAAGCAATCCAACTCAGGATGGAACATTGTAAGAGATCCAGACTTTATGACACTATCAAAAAACGATAAATAATCAATCTCCCGCTAATTTGTGAAAATATCACTTTCGTTGTCTCTCTCAAAAGATGGAACGTCTGAAGGGAATAGGAGATCTTGGGATTCAATATTCTACCCTCTGTACTGACAGACTGTTTTTGAGATTGGGATGCAAAACTCTGCCCTGCTGTTGCGTCAATAAGTATTCATGAGGAAGTAATTGTCATAGTGTGTAACTGATCAGGCTAATTATTACAGAATACTGTGGGTGTCTTTGCTAGGAATGAGCTATCAAAATCAGACTGAATTTATACTGTTTTGATATGAGAAGCAGTTCCTAAGTCAGAGGAAAAAATGGAAAGGCACACATCATGGTGAGAACCCATATGAGTCAGAAAGCATGCATCTTCCACACTGTGTTGTGAGGAATGAGAAAATACATCATTCTAACTTACAATTTGTTGTAAACAGTTCTACCTCGGTGAGTTTCCATGTGTGCATTCTTTTAAAAGATGCATGGATCAAGGTTCTACTGCCAAACCAATATTATCTTCCTGCTTAACAGCTATGACAAATGATTCTGTAGACCTCAAAAACAGACTGCTGGAAGATGCAGGCTGAACTGTAAAGACCATCCGGCGATATTTTACTTGAAGGCCTCACCTTGCGTTTCACACAGAAGTGGGTGTGTCGTGAATGATTGACAACCAGGTCTGCATATGTAATGAGCCATGATTGACATGACATTCTAATCAGCTGTTGAGAAGTAAAATATCCCCATTCAATTTAGTATGAATTTTTTTTACTGTTATTGTTCTGAAAATTTACAGAGAAGCTTCTAGTGGAGAAAGACGTACCTCCCTGACTGCAGTTGAAATGGGTCCTTATATATATGCATATAATGCGTGTGTGTGTGTGTGTGTGTGTGTGTGTGTGTGTGTGTAAATATATATATATATATATATATATATATATATATATATATGTTATATATATATTAGCATGTATGTGTATAATATGTATGCAGGTGTGTGTGTAAATATATACACACGCATACATATTCTTTAGTAATAGTAGGCGAGATGGACTAATACCTAAAAACAGTTAATAGAGATAGGAATTGCACAAGAGGACTCTGTTTTTCAGTACAGGAAAGTAGTACTCTGGTGATGTCACAGTTGCATACTTGACTGTTACTGAGGGAAAAAGCCAGAATGAAGTCAAAATGTCTGCTTTCTTTAGTAGCTCATACTTTAGGAGAGAAATTATTCCAAGTGGTAATATTAAAGCTAGCTGAGATTCTACAGATGCAGTGTCAAATGTGACTGATCATAGCAGAAACTAGGTGGTCCTGTTTAATTTTCTTTTCTGTTTGAAGTGGTTAGGCTGAGTTTTTGAAAGAGGTGGGGGGAGAATGTGCGATATGTTAGAAGGTAGGTTTTAGCCATAGAGATTAATTTTGGAAAGATTTAGCCTTGCGTGGCTTTTCCAAAGTGAGTTAGTTTTTGCAATTGTTTTGGGCAGGTGCAGAGGTTACAAAGGGTAAAGACAAGAGTCTTAGTTGGTTCATATTCTGCAAGTGGAATGATATTGATTTGAAGTGATATGGAGGGCAGTATTTACTTTTAGTAACACGTGTTATGTGCACTAGTAAACCCAGCCAGCACACTCCCTTAATGAATGACCATTGAATGCCTGATTAGCGCAGAGGATACCCAGCAGTGACATGCAACTGTAGCGTAGTCCTTGAAGACTGTACCAATTTTTGTAAATAAGAAATAGAAACCTTAATCTTAATATTTTGTTGGTTGCGGTTAATATTGGCTCCTCTTTCATGAAACTATGTGCAAAGGGGTTGCCTATCCCCTTCAACTCTTGACTTGATTTTGACATTAAAATAAAATGTTTATGTGAGGAGTTAGTAAACCTATATGTCTGCTGTTTTTTTCATCCATTACTGAATGAAATGACTGGCAGAGATTTTTTAGTCCCTATTAATGTTCTTGGGTTATAACTCTTTTTTGACTGAAGCAACAACAGAGATGACCTATGCAAATATGATCTTACTTGTGTTGCTGTTCCAGCTGATATGGAATGACCAAGTTCCTTGTTGTTGACCTGAGATGGCATGCATATAAATTATTTTAACCTGGGACTGTACACAGTACATGTATTTTTCAGCGTGTACTTGTGGTGCTGTAAGGCTTGCTGAACTTCAGATTCCCATACCTGTCAGCTGGGACTTTGTGCGAACTAGCACAGGGGCGGGTTTTGAGCGGGGCTTGCTACTGCGCATCTGGTGAGGCCCTCAAGTAAAATATCGCCGACCATCCTCTCAGAATAATGGCTTACTTGCACATATTGAAAGACTGGGTTCTTCCTTGCTTATGAACCACATCACTACAGAACTGTCTGTCCTGATTTACAAATGCTTTGGCTTAGATGTGTGTGGAGGATGACAACTTGTATGGTAGCACTTTAAGTGCTGTTTTTTTTTTTTTGTGTGTGTGTTTTTTTTTTGGAAGTATGTACTCTGAAGAGGCTTAATAGCAGAGGCACTAGAGAGATTTAAGGAATACATTTTCTCCTGAGTTTCCTGGTTTTGTTATTTTTGGAATTTAACATCTTATTGTGTTGTGAAGTAATCGGCTAAATTAAATCTTGTTGATGAAAGATGTGAAAAGTACAGTTTTGTACCTACCATAAATGTAGATGTCCGATAGGTATGCATCTGCAGTCATAACATATGGGTTGACCTGCCTCAGGCAGCCCTTCGGTCGGCCGGATTCCAAAGTCCGGGCCCGGCCCCGGCTGACGTCGCACCTTCCCCGACGTCAGAGCGTCTGGGGTATAAAAGCATCAGCCGACGCCATTTTCCTCAGTTTTTCTTGCCCCAGATGCCAGGTGCCCTCTAGGAAGGCTAAATTTGGATAAATGCTGAAAAGTTCCAAACATTTGCAAATTATATACATGAATAAACAAACAAATACACCATAATAGATTCCCCCAGCTAGCTAAAAGAGGGGTAAGCACCCTAGGAATACCACAGAGGGGAAGGAGGGAGAGTAATCCTGACTGCAGATGCATACCTATCGGACATCTACATTTATGGTAGGTACAAAACTGTACTATGTCCTGCAAGGATGCATCTGCAGTCATAACATATGGGTAGAATACCATAGCCAATCTGGGGGAGGAGGTACTAAGAAAAGGATGGTGTAGTTGAGATCCCCTGCAGGACTGCAGTTGCAAACCCTGCTCTGGATCTAGAATATAAAGGTAGATTGTAATGCTTGGCAAATGTATGCACGGAGCTCCAAGTAGCAGCTTCTAAAATGTCCTTGGTAGCCACCCCCCGTAGGAAGGCTGTAGTGGTGGCCGTGGCCCTTGTGGAGTGAGGCCTGATATTTTCAGGAACTGTCTTTCCATGGAAGGAGTAGCAAAAGCAAATGCAATTTCCTATCCATTTTGAAATTGTCTGTTTGGAAATTGCTCTCCCTTGCACCCCAGTTGCATATGCTACAAAAAGTTGGTCAGTTTTTCTGCTAGTCTTTGTTCTGTCCAAGTAGTAGCGTAGTTGTCTGTGTACATCCAGGGTGTGCAAAAGTTTTTCCCCTCTATTCTGTGGATTAGGGAAGAACGTAGGCAAGTGAATAGCTTGGTTCAAGGATACCCTAGATAACACCTTTGGCATAAAAGTAGGATTGGTTCTTAGTGACACTCTGTCCTGGTGGAAAATAAGAAAAGGCTGCACTGCCATTAATGCTTGTAACTCAGATACTCTTCTTGCTGAAGTGATTGCCAGAAGGAATGCAGTTTTCCAAGATAGATACTGTAGATCCGCTGATGCTGCTGGTTCAAAAGGAGGTAGTGTCAGTTTCTCCAGCACAAAGTTTAGATCCCAGGCAGGTAGGGGGGGTCTTCTTGGAGGTTTAACATTTTTGATCCCTCTCAGAAATTGTCTGAGGAGAGGGTGTGAGAAGATAGATGGATCCACATTGTATTCTGCTGAAATTGCTGAAGCATGAATCTTAATGGAAGAATAGGACAGGCCATTGTGGAACAATTCTGCTAAGTATTCTAGGATATGTGCTAGGTTTGCCACTGTGACATCTGTCCCCTTTGATGTGCTCCAAATGAGAAATCTCTTCCATTTAGCTGAGTATGTCTTCCTTGTGGAAGGCCTGCGAGCCTCCAGGATAATGTCCTTCACCCTCTGAGATAAAACAGTTTGACTGGGATTTAAGGAATTTTCCAGGCAGTTAGCTGCAATGTTTTCAAGTTGGGATGCAGTGTCTTGAAATTGTTCTGCGTCAGAAGAAGAGGCCACAGGGGGAGAGGCCATGATTTTCCCTGAGACATGCTTCTCAATAGTGGATACCAGTGTTGTCTTGGCCAGTCCGGAGCTATTAGTATCACTTTTGGCTGTTCCTCCCTGATCTTCAGTAGAACCTTGTACATCAATGGGAGAGGTGGGAAGGCATATACTGTTAGGGCTTTCCAGCTGAAAGTGAGAGAGTCCACCCTCCAAGCTTGTGGGTGGTATGTCCTTGAGCAGAATATCTTCAATTGATGGTTGAGTGGGGAGGCGAACAGATCTATCTCCGGCATTCCCCATGTCTTTGTTATGAGATTGAAGATGTCTGGGTGCAGCATCCATTCGTGTGCATCCATGGTAGTTCTGCTTAAGCTGTCCGCCAGTGCATTTTCTTTCCCTGGCACGAATTGGGCCTGTAGTTGGATATTGAGATTCAGGCATAGATCCCACAGATTCATAGCCATCCGGCATAGAGGGTAAGAATGTGTGCCTCCCTGCTTGTTTATGTACCACATGACCGTGGTGTTGTCTGCCCTTATTAACAGATGTCCTTGTTGGAGGAAGGGTTTGAATGCCTCAATTGCATGCCTCACTGCCAGCATTTCCTTTTGGTTTATGTGCATGCTTAGCTGCCCTTGAGGCCATAGGCCTTGGATACATTTGTCCTCCATGTGTGCTCCCCATCCTCGGTCTGAGGCGTCCGTTGTGATGCTCTGCCTTGTTTTTGGTTTGTTGAAAGGCAATCCTCTGTTGGACTGGCAGGCCTGTGCCCACCACAGGAATTCCTTTTGAAGGCATGGAATGACTGGTATCATGGTTTCTAAACTGTGACTGTGTTGGGACCATGCACTCCTTAGGTACCATTGTAATTTCCTCATATGCAGTCTGGCATGTGGGATTACAATTATGCAGGATGCCATGTAACCCAGGGCCTGCAGGATTTTCCTTGCAGTAAGCTGAGTTTGTCTTGTCAGAATCATGAAGTAATCTGGAAGTTGTTTTTTCTTTTCTTCTGTGAGAAAGGCCATTTGGGTGTTAGTGTCCAGATCTGCACCCAAGAAGGTTATCCTTTGGGATGGTACTAGTCTTGACTTTTGAATGTTGACTGTGTATCCCAAGGTCTGTAGCAGGTGTATGGCATAGGCCAAGTCCTTTAACAACTTTTTCTTGTTGTCCGCTTGTATTAGGCAGTCGTCCAGGTATGGATAAATTTGAATTCCCTGTAGTCTGCAATGTGCAATTACTGATGCCAGGCATTTCGTGAATACTCTGGGCGCAGTAGATAAGCCAAAGGGCAATGCTGAGAATTGATAATGCTCTGATCCTGCAAGAAATCTGAGGTGTCTTCTGCAACTTGGTCGGATAGGGACGTGCAGGTATGCCTCCTTGAGATCTAGAGTCACCAGCCAAGACTCCTTGCCCAACATGGGAAGAAGTTGCTGTAGGGTCAGAATTTTGAATTTTGGCACAATGAGACAAGTGTTCAGTGCGGACAGGTCGAGAATAGGCCTCCATTGATTTTCTTTTCTTGGTACAAGGAATAGTCTGGAGTAAAATCCTTGGCCTTGTTCTGAACATGGTACCTTTTCTATAGCTTTCATCTGAAGTAAATTGCTGATTTGTCTTAAAGCCTCTGCCTTCTGATTTGGTGGAAGGTTTGGCATTCCGCTTCTTTTTGGCAAAGTGTGGAAGTGAAACCTGTATCCTTTGTCTATTATTTGCAATGTCCATGTATCCTTTGTAATATAATGCCAGTTTTTTGAGAATAAAGCCAGCTTTCCGCCCAAGGGTGCTTCCAGTTGATCCCTGGTAGGTGGAATCAGGGTCAAGTCATTGAGTCTGTCCTGTAGTAGTGGTTGTCGTTGTAGCTGTTGCACTGCTCCTCTGGTTGGCAGGCTGCCACTGACGGCCTCTGTAGGAGCCCTTCGATTGGCCTCTGCCTCTAGAGCGCCTGTTCCTGCCTCTCTGGGCTCTGTCCGAGTCCGGAAAGGACCAATTCTTTGTAGGCCAGTTTCTGCTGAATCTCGGTGGTTGATCTTGCAGGAAATCTTTAACTGTTTGCACAGATTTTGCTTTTTCTTCCACCTTTTTTAAGATCTCCTGAGCAGGGGGAGCCAAATAAATTTTGTTTCTCCATTGGAGCATCGAGGAGTTTAGCTTTGACATGGTCTGGCAAAGATTGCTCCTTCAGCCAGGGATGCCTACGAATAACTGCCCCAGTCATAGCTGATCTAAATGAAGCCTCCAGTGCATCATAGCCACATTTTAAAAAATGATTACTAACCTGTTGTGAGTTATGTACCAAATCCTGAAGGGATTTATGGTCTAGGGGTTCAGGAGAAGAAAGTTTCTTATTCAGTTCATCTAACAAATACTCTCGGCACTGTATCATATGGAATTGACAGTTTAATGCCCTGACAGAAAGAGTTGCAGATGTATACACCTTCTTTCCCCATCTCTCTAAAGCTCTAGACTCTCTTTCAGAGGGTAGAGGATTTTTAGCAGTAGCGGCTGCAACCCCCTTTAGGGCCCTGAGAAATAGTTTCTGGGTCTGCAGAATGGGCTTTATACAGATGGAAATGAGAATCATGGACTCTGTAATATCTGTCAGGTTTGGCAGGGGCCGGAGGAAGAGTATCAGGGGCTGTACTGACATCAATGTACACATCATCAATTACATTTAGAACAGGAGGTATAGCTAAGGGCCTATGTTGAGGCAAATGCAAAAAGGTCCTTAATCTTTTTCTAGAATCAGAGAAATCCTGACCTTGCCATTGAAAGTGCTCTCTCATGGAGTGCAAAGTCTCCCCAAAGTAAAACTCTTCAGGAGGGGAGGCCGAAGGGATAGATTCCTCTGCATCTGAATCCTCATAAGGCGAGTAAGCCCCTTCCTGGTGGTCTAACAACTCAGATCCATCCGTGGAAACATCTGAGGAGTGTGGTTCAGAGGGGTCAGCCCTAGGCCTTTTGTCTGGAGGAGGTTGAGAGGCCCTGTCAGGGTGAGGTTGTGAACCCCTAATTAAGGAGATAAGGTCCTCAGCAAGGCTGAGGATCTGTGAACTAGAGGAAGGCCTCTGGGGTGTAGATTTGGCAGGCAAAGCTTTTGAAAGTTTGGCAGCTTTAGCCCTAGAAAAGGCCTTAATGGACATAGAAGCTGGGGGCCTAGCTGCCCCACGTGCTGGGGTAGAAATGTCCACAGGTATGGTGTCGGACAATTCCTGAACACTAGCTTCGGTAGGTAGTTCTGAAGCCGACTCAGCCAGGGCCTCTCGGGCCTCGGAGGTCGGAAGTAAGGTTTCGGAAGAAGGAATAACCGAGGACTCGGTTTCGGCCGAAACTGAGACACTCGCGGTAGGCCTAGCCGTGGTTTCAGCCGAAATCGCGGGCCGCGACTGTCGGTCCTTTTCCTTGCGTTTTTTGACCATATACGAAGTCGGAGTCTCCGACGGCATTTTATAAGCAAAAGCGGCACCAAAAAATTCCTCTGCAAACTCCGACCGACGTCTAAGAGTTCGTCGGTTGAAGGAGGCACAGGCTAAACAGGCCGATACGTCGTGGTCTGGGCCTAAGCAAGGAAGGCAGTAAGAATGGAAATCCTTATGAGGTATTTGTTTCCCACAAGTTAAACAATTATTTACTTTGTCTGACATCGGCTGAGGCAAGAAAGAGTGCCCAACGGGGTACTTAGCTTTTTTCGAAGTCTTCGGTAGCTGAAATCACTGGATCTGACCGATCGGCACTTGCGAACAGCTTCTGCTTCGGGCAACGCACGGCAAGAAAGACGGAGGAAAATGGCGTTGGCTGATGCTTTTATACCCCAGACGCTCTGACATCAGGGAAGGTGCGACGTCAGCCGTGGCCGGGCCCGGACTTTGGAATCCGGCCGACCGAAGGGCTGCCTGAGGCAGGACAACCCATATGTTATGACTGCAGATGCATCCTTGAAGGACATCAGCTCATGCAATCAAAAGAGGAGATTAGCAGTGCTGACTCAGACTGCCTTATACAGTAAGTTTCTAAAGAAAACTGGCACAGAGATGTAAAACCTTACAAGAAACATCAGATTACTGGTAAAACTAAGCAGGATGAAGAAAAGGTAGGTGGAAAAATAACCAAAGTTTAAAACATGTAGTGATACTCCATGAAGAATATACAAGCATTCCATGAGAAATATTTCCAAACTGCAAAGATTATTAAAATGCTACACCATACAGTTGTGTCAATTAACAGCGAACTGATTTCTACTGCAAACAGCTTAGATTTTAAACAAATTATTGTAAACTACATTTATTAATTGAAAGTTCCACACTGGAAAAAAATCAAGAATAAAACCAGCAAAAAAAAGTTACACAATTACAGAAACAGGAGATCTGCATTAATAAAACTTTCACCTTCATCACCTCTAGGACTAAAACTGTCAGGATTAGCGCAACACCTACAACTTTCATTAACTTCTCCCTTTCATCCAGAATGCTCAGCACCTAGGGATCCCTTTCCAGTTTTCTAAAGCCCGTGAAGGTAGAGCACAACACAAAGAAATATCTGGCAAAACAGCAGACCTACATCAAGGAAGACATCCCTCAAGCCCAGGGCAGGTGGAAAAGCTGTGGGAACACTGATGAAAATACTACCATGCACTAATGTTCCTATCTGGTGTGAAAAGTTTCAGAATCTCAAGCTTGGCCTCCTGGGTGGCTCCTTATGGAAGGATTCCCCAAACAACAATGGCCCTTGAATGAAGACCTAGAGACATGGTGATCACATCCAGTTTGTAGTGTCTTGCAAAAGCATTCAGTGATGTCCATGCAGCAGTCACAAATGACATGCGAAGAAGCATTTCTGAAGAAAGTGTCACAAGAGGCAGAAGACCTAATAGTAGAAGCATTACCTCTATCTATCCATCTATCCACCCAGGACAAAAAAAAAAAAAAATACAATTTTCCTTCATCCTTAGTACAAAGGATCGCACCATGATTTGGTCATCGTAGATTATCCCTCATCCAAGCAATTCTTCTGTCCATTTTAAAATGCTTGTCTACAATTTTAATTTATACTTTTTCTTGCTTGTATTTAAAAGGAGTTGCAAAATGTCCTGGCTCAAAACATCCTATACCTTTACACACCTACGAGCATTCATTTATTAAAGTGCTTCCATCATTTGAGTCTTGACATCTCTCTGTCCCCTTTAAAATGCTAGCTTGTTATCTATCCTCATCTGCCGTGTTCTCATTCTGCCAATCCCACACCCACATCTATCTTACTTGCATCCCCAAGACTTAACACTCTAACTACGTTTTTCTCTTGCTGCATTTTCTCCTGCCATCTCTGGATGAATATAATGAAGTTTCAACCCAAAATCATTGTTTTCCATAACACCACAATCAATTTCTTGACTTCATTTCCAGCAATTTGCAATAATACTCTCACCCCCCCAATACTGCTACAAAACTATTTCAAACCACCAAACACAAGCTCCAGTCTTCTCCTTATTTAGTAAAGATCCTGCTCCACACTCTTCCTCCCTATTTTCATAGCCTATGACATCTCGCTTTACATTGTTATGTATTTTTTGTGTACTTGCATATGTTTTTTTTTGGAGCTTGTATATGTTTTGTAACTATGGAGCTTTTCTCTCCGGTTCTCCACTGAAAAAGGGCCTCATCCCAGATGGAGCAACCCGGTCAACAAATGTCAAATAAATAAAATAAATGACCACCACGCAGCTGATCTGCATTATCCTCTCCATGCTGCCAACATTTTGCTAACATTCCCCAACTATTCCTTAACCAGCCTCACAGGCACTGCATACCATGTACCAGCCATCAATAAATCACTCACTGAACCATTTAACTTAATGTTCTGGTAACATCCTAAAACCTCCTCCAGACATTACTCTCCTCAACTCCTTATTTACCTGAACTCAGCCAGAACGTACACAACTTTAACTGTGGGACAGCAGCTAATTTGGGTAACACCCCTGTGGTTGAGATTCCAGTTGGTAATCTAACAGGTATCAACAATATGGCCTGAACCTGCTTTGCTAATTAATGAACAAGGGTCCCTGACTGGAAAGCCTACGGGTGAGAACTGTAATGGAATACAAGGTGATCATCCTTACTTACCTGAGCCTATTTTCTTTTGCATCTCTCCACTGCTTCCTACACAGCTCTTACCACGTTTGTCTATACATACATACTATCACATCTTTCTCAATCTCTTTTCAATTCTCTTGTGCACCATCTTCCTAGTTTCCTAGTTCCTTGATCCTTCTCAATCTTAAGCCTTCAGTTTCTGACAGACCAACCAATCCCTTTCATAAGTATATATTTCTCTCATCTTACAAAATCACCCAGTTTCCACGGGTATCCTCTTTTAGACCACTAAGGGTATTTATAAAGTACAGTTTTGTACCTACCATAAATGTAGATGTTCGAGTGCTCATACAGCTGCAGTCATAATAGATGGGTTATCCTGCCGTCAGGCGGGTCCTCGGTCGGTCGAATTCCAAAGTCTAGGTCCGGCGTCAGTTGTCGTCGCTTCCTCCCTGACGTCAGTGCGGCAGGGGTATAAAAGAGGCAGCCGACGCCATTTTCTTCAGTTTTTCTTGCCCCAGATGTCAGGTGCCCCCAGAAGGAAGGCAAACATAATGTTATGCAAAAATGCAATGTTGATAAATCAAAAACAGTAGTTGCAAGCAAATACACCATAAAAGAATACCCCAAAAGGTTATATGAAAAGGGTTTGTCATAAGGCCTGTCCTAAGAGGGGTTGGAGGGAGGGAAACCTGGACTGCAGCTGTATGAGCACTCGAACATCTACATTTATGGAAGGTACAAAACTGTACCATGTTCATCGTGCATACAGCTGCAGTCATAACAGATGGGTAGAATCCCAAAGCTAAGTAAGGGTGGTAGGCACAAAGTGGAACTAGGAGGGGCTAGGATGCCCTGCAGGACTGCTGTGGCAAAGCCCGCTCTAGATTTAGAGTATAGTGGGAGGTGATAGTGCTTGGAGAAGGTGTGCACTGAACTCCAGGTGGCTGCTTCCAAAATATCCTTGGTAGGGACCCCCCTGAGGAAGGCTGCAGAGGTAGCTGTGGCTCTGGTGGAGTGGGATCTGATGCATGCAGGCACAGTTTTTCCATGAAATGAGTAACAAAAGCGTATGTAGTGGGCTATCCATTTTGAAATTGTCTGTTTGGAAATAGCCTTTCCTTGAGCACCTGCAGCATAGGACACAAAGAGTTGCTCAGATTTCCTGAATGGCTTTGTTCTGTCCAAATAATAACAAAGTTGTCTGTGAATGTCCAAGGAATGTAGTAGTCTTTCCCCTTTATTTTGTGGATTAGGATAAAAGGTAGGTAAGTGGATAGTCTGATTCACAGCTACACTGGATACTATCTTTGGCATAAAGGTAGGGTTGGTTCGTAAGGAAACTCTGTCCTGATGGAAAATGATGAATAGTTGCACAGCCATGAGGGCCTGTAGCTCCGAAACCCTGCGAGCTGAGGTGATAGCCAGAAGAAAGGCTGTTTTCCATGACAAGTACTGTAACTCTGATGAAGAAGCTGGCTCGAAGGGAGGAAGGGTCAGCTTTTCCAATACGAAGTTGAGGTCCCAAGCAGGGACTGGTAGTTTCCTTGGGGGTTTTATATTCTTTGCCCCTCTGAGGAACTGCCTTAAGAGAGGATGAGAGAATAAAGGAGGATCTGTGTTATATTGTGCAGAAATGGCTGAAGCGTGGATCTTGATGGAGGAGAAGGAAAGTCCATTGTTTAACATCTCAGCTAGGTACTGTAAAATTTGAGGTATATTTATTACCCAAGGATTATGTCCCTTCTTTTGATTCCAGAAACAAAATCGTTTCCATTTGGCGGAGTAGGCCTTTCTAGTAGAAGGTCTTCTGGCCTCCAAGATGACATCCTGCACCTCCTTGGAGAGGAGAAACTGTTGGGAAATCAAGGAATTCTCCATGCAGCTAGATTTAGAGTTTTGAGATGGCTGTGAAGAGTTTTGTAGTTGTGCTGGGACAACAGAAGAGGGACTAGAGGTAGGATCCATGGTGGGGAATGTGTCAGGCTCTTCAGGAGCGGATACCAGTGTTGCCTTGGCCAGTCTGGAGCAATGAGAATAATTTTCGGCCTCTCTGCTCTGGCTTTTAATAGAACTTTGGGCAGCAGAGGAAGAGGCGGGAAGGCATAGACTGTCAATGTTGCCCAATTGAAGGAAAGTGCGTCCACTTTCCAAGCCTGTGGATGATAGGTCCTTGAACAAAATTTTTTCAACTGGCAATTTCTGTGGGTAGCAAAGAGATCTATGTCTGGCTGTCCCCATGCCTGAGTTATCTTTGTGAAAATTTGAGGATGCAACTTCCATTCGTGTGGATCTGTCATATTTCTGCTTAGGTTGTCTGCCAGTGTGTTCTCCTTCCCTGGCAGGAATTGTGCCTGTAGTTGAATTTTTAATTCCAGTGCTGTGTTCCATAGGGTCATGGCTTGCCTGCACAGGGGATATGAATGAGCTCCCCCCTGTTTATGTACCACATCACTGTGGTGTTGTCTGTCCTTATCAATAGCTGGCCTGGATGCAGTAGGTCTTTGAAGGTCATAATAGCCTTTTGCACGGCTAGCATTTCCTTTTGGTTGATGTGAAGGAGCTTCTCTTTTCGTGCCTATTTTCCCCTGAATGCACTGATCTGTCATGTGTGCTCCCCAGGTGTAGTCTGAGACGTCTGTTGTGATGATTTGAGTTGCTTGAGGTACACAGAAAGGAAGACCTGTGTTTCTTTGGCAAGCTTGAGCCCACCACATAAATTCCTTTTGAAGGCATGGAATGAGTGGTATAATTGCTTCCAAGCTGTGGCTGTGTTGAGACCACAAGTTTTTTAGGTACCATTGAAGTTTCCTCATATGCAGCTTTGCACATGGGATTAGTAGGATGCAAGATGCCATGAATCCCAGAGCCTGCAGGACTTTCCTTGCAGTTAGCCTGGTGTAAGATGCCATTTTTCTGAAGTATTGAGACAGTTGCCCTTGCTTGTCTGGCGTGAGGTAGGCCATCTGGGTGGTTGTATCCAAGCTGGCACCCAGGAAAATTATTTGTTGAGAGAGTATTAGTTTTGATTTTTTTTTGACTGTGTATCCCAGGAAGTTCAACAGTTTTATTACAAACACCAGGTGCTGCAGTAGTATGTCCTTGCTGTCCGCTTGGATCAGGCAGTCGTCCAGACATGGGTAGATCTGTATCCCTTGTAGTCTGCAGAAGGCGATTACTGATGCCAGGCATTTCGTAAACACTCTGGGTGCAGTAGATAAGCCAAAGGGCAATGCAGAGAATTGGTAATGGGTTGAACCTGCAAGAAATCTGAGGTAACTTCTGCAATCTTGTCTGATAGGGACATGCAGGTATGCCTCCTTGAGGTCCAATGTTACCAGCCAAGACTCCTTGCCCAGCATGGGAAGAAGCTGCTGTAATGTGAGCATCTTGAATTTTGGCACCTGTAGATATGTGTTTAGGATGGATAGGTCTAAGATAGGTCTCCAATCTTTGTCTTTCCTTAGTACCAGGAATAGTCTGGAATAAAACCTTTGACCTTGTTCTTTTGCAGGTACCTCTTGAATTGCTTTCATGTCCATGAGAGCTGAAATTTGTTTTTGTGCCTCTGCCCTTTGATTTTGTGGCAGGTTTGGCATGCCTCTCATTTTTGGAAGGGTGTGAAAGTGGAACCTGTAGCCTCTGTCTA
This sequence comes from Protopterus annectens, assembly GCF_019279795.1. NCBI lineage: Eukaryota > Metazoa > Chordata > Ceratodontiformes > Protopteridae > Protopterus > Protopterus annectens. The sequence goes on along the minus strand of NC_056729.1, from coordinate 645,468,565 downwards.
TAATGTCCAGAATCCATTTGTCTTTTGTAACAATATGCCAATTTTTTGAGAATAATGTCAGTTTTCCGCCCAAAGGAACTGCCATTAAAGCTTTGCTTGGCAGGTGTAGGGGGAAGTCATTGTGTCTGTTTTCTAAAAGACTGTGATCTATCTTCTCCACCTCTTGGGGTTGGTGCTTGCCACCGTCTGGCTCTGAAAGATCATTGAGGTTGCCCCTCTACCCCTTGGACGCCTGTATCTGCCCCTTTGAGGTCTGTCCGTGGCTGGAAAGGACCAATTTTTTGAAGGCCAGTTTCTGCTGAAACGTGGAGGCTGTACCTGCAGGAAATCTTTCACTGTTTGCATTGATTTCGCTTTTTCCTCCATTTTCTTTAGCACCTCCTCTGCTTTAACACCAAACAATACATCTTTTTGAAGAGGTGCATCTAATAATTTAGTTTTGACATGATCTGGTAAGGTTTGCTCTTTGAGCCAAGCATGCCTACGTATAACAGACCCCGTAACAGCAGCTCTAAATGAGGCCTCTAAAGCATCAAAACCACACTGCAAGGTATGTTTACCCACTTGCTCTGCACCATGCAACAAATCCTGCAACTCTTTTAAATCTGGTTGTTCTGGTTGTGTCATCTTGCTTTTCAGCTGAGATATCAAAAACTGTTGATACTTTAACATATGGAACTGACAGTTTAATGCCCTCATGGTTAAAGTGGCCGAGGTGTACACCTTTTTCCCCCACCTTTCTAAAGATCTGGAATCTCTCTCTGAAGGTAATGGGTTTTAGCAGTAGAGGCCTTAATTCCCTTGGGACCCTGTGAAATAGTTTCTGGGTCAGCAGTATGGCTTTTATATAGGAACTGGTGAGAATCAGGAACCCGGTAATACCTGTCTGGTTTAACAGGAGCTGGAGGCAAAGAATCAGGATTAAGGCTGGCTTCTGTGTACACATCATCCAATATATCTAAAACAGGAAGGATAGCCAGAGGCCTATGCTGGGGGAGCAGAAGAAATTCCCTGAGCCTTTTCTTGGAATCTGAGTAATCTTGGCCTTCCCAGTGAAAGTGTTCCCTCAATGTATGCAGGGTTTCCCCAAAAGAGAAGTCCTCAGGGGGGGAGACCGAGGGAATAGACTCCTCTGCATCAGAGTCTTCAAATGGAGAATAGGCACAATCCTGGTCCTCAGATAGTTCTGAGGTAATAGAAGCTTGATCTGAGGAAGGGTAGTCTTCCTCTAATCTGGGCCTTTTGTCGGTGGGGGGTTGAGAACCCCTGATAAGAGTAATCAAATCCTCAGCCATTTTAAGCATCTGTTTTTTAGGAATGGTGCCTTGAGAGGGTGTCTGAGGAACCTGTTTTTTGGTTTTCATGGCTGTTTTAGATTTAGTGAAGGCTTTAATAGAGAAGGAGGAAGGCCTGAAGACCCCTTGAGAAATGGCAGGCCTGTCTAAATTCTGAGTTTCCCCGCCAGGAGTGGCGTCGGTATCTGTAGTAGGAATGGGGGCCGAGGAGCCTGCGACCTCGGGTACTGAAGACACCGGTAATGCATTGTCATCGGTACTCAGGGGCTGCGTAGGTGCCTCGCTGAGTACTGGAGAACTGGTAGTCAGCCTTAGCGTGGTATCAGTAGGTGGTGCGGACCTCGTATGTCGGTCCTTATCTTTGCGTTTTTTGCTCAAAACTGGAGTCGGAGTATCCGACGACATAATATAATTAAATTTTTTGCCAAAAAAGTGAAGGGCGAGCTCCACCCGACGCTTAATACTGCGTTTGTTGAATCTAGCACAAAAACGGCAGGCTGAGACGTCGTGGTCTGGGCCTAAGCAAGGTATACAGTAAGAGTGGAAATCCTTATGCGGTATTTGCTTCCCACATGAAATGCAATTATTAACTTTGTCTGACATCGGTCTGAGGCAAGAAAAGTTTCCCCAATGGGGTACTTAGCTTTCAAGAAGACTTCGGCTGAAATACTTTTGTAAATCTCAGGAGCTGGCCGACCGGCACTTGCAAACTGCTTCTGCTTCGGGCATCGCGTGGCAAGAAAGACTGAAGAAAATGGCTGCCTCTTTTATACCCCTGACGCACTGACGTCAGGGAGGAAAGCGAGACAACTGACGCCGGACCTAGACTTTGGAATTCGGCCGACCGAGGACCCGCCTGATGGCAGGATAACCCATCTGTTATGACTGCAGCTGTATGCACGATGAACATCTAACCTTTCCTAATTTTAACTGATCATTCTGCCTCCCATTACATTTCTCTCCACTCATTCTTCTCTCGTCCTCTTTCTCCACTTGTGCTTTTTCTACATAGATATTTCTCCTGCATCCTATCAGCATTAAAATCATGTAGAAAGCTAGACTATGTCCCATTTTTTACATTATTCCCACAACACTCACTCTACCTCTCCACTTTCAGGGCCTTTTAACCACAGCAGTCATTTATCTTTGGAAATCCAGAGCTTCCCATCTCCTAACCCTACAATCTGCTCTCAAGTTCATAGGTGTGGACTAGGCTAATGACCACTGGGGGACTTTTTAAGCCTAGCCATGTATCCCAAATCTCTGACAAGTTCTGGTACCCCTGACAAATGTAAGTAGGGGCTTGGGAGATGAAACACTTACAAGAAGGGGCCTGGGGATTAACCATTTACAGGCTGCTTGTGTCTATTAGAGACATAGGTGCCAACTTATGGATGAATTTCCTGCTCCCTATCCAAATGTCTGAGTTATACTTGAATTCGGTTGGGGGGAACTCTGCTTCACATGGATGCAAAACCTGATGGGATACACATCTCCAGCAGGTCATACTTTATCACAGGCAAGGTTTAAATCTTTAGAATGAGCAATTCTGGTGCTGTGTGTTTTGCGAATATGCAGAAGGTCCATCACAGTGAGGTATGTCAATGCCTTTTATGTCAGCATAGATTCCCCCCTCAACAGTATGTGGGAGACCAAATACAGGAATACAGCCTTCAGCAGTCTGCACAGAACATATTATTTATACCCTATACTCTTGTATTGAGGGACCACTGTGAATGTTCCAGTTGTTGGATGAGCCTGGTTATGTACACCAAAAAGGGGGCTGATGAATGCCCAGTACAGCAGTACACTTGGACATAGATGCCATACCTTTGTTTATAAGTTGCTCAACATAGAATGATTTCACAAATGCAGACACATAATGGTCAATGGCTAGATTACGGTCTACGTGTGTGTCCCCCAAGTCCCTGACTACTGGGCCTACTCTTAGCAGTGTGTTGTCAATATCACAGTTACCAGGGGTGGCTGACTTCCTGAAGGACACTGTTATGCATTTCTTGCAATTTTGTTTTAGTCTATGGCTCTGACATCAGTTATTTGTCTTTGTCAGCCCTTTTTAGAAAACATTCGTGTTGGCAGTTTCATGCTATCTTTCTCAATCCTCCCTCTGCTATCCCTCCATACAAAATGATCTTGTACTTCCTGAATTTCTCCAATTATCTTAAGTTGAATAAGTCTACCTAAATGGCAATTGATCCAGATGGTTAAGGCTGTGAGCTGTCATTCCTGTGGTATAGGGTTTGATTTCCTCAGACCTCATTTGCCTACTGTGTGACCTCGAGCAAGTCATTTAACTAGACAGTGCTTTCGGGCAACTGGGAATCTGGGCTAAGCTCCTCAATGATTCCCTGGACTGCAAGTCTAGTAACTACCTATGAACCTAGAATAAATAAAATGCAGAGTAATCATGACTTGCTCTAAATTAATGCTACCCCTTAGTGTGTTAATCTTTCCTACTAGCCATGCAATATGTTTCCCATTTTCACCCTTAACTCTGTGCGTCTTGGACTATTAAAAACAATCAATATTCAATGCTTCACCCTTCAGAGCCCCCAATAATAATGTATAGTCCCTGTTCTTCACTGTATATATTTTTCCACACGGAAATATAAGCCTGTCATTTTCACAAATTAGTAAACTGCTCTTAAAACCTTCAGTAACTATTCTTGTATATTCTCGTAATCTACAAAACAGATATCCTACTGCCCCACCGTTTTACATGGACTCTAACCCCAGTCTTCACACAAAACATATCCCAACCAAAAGAAATATACCTTAGAACAAAGGGAATCCCAGTCTCATTCTCCTTTCTAAAGTGATGCTATTCGTGAGGCCCTTATTCATCAAAAGCCTCATCCACAGCCCCTTACATCATTGTGCATGCATCACTTACCCACTGTCCTTCACCTACTGCCTCCTGTAATACTTACAAGATCGATACTTACACTTAAAAGAATCCTGAATATCCATAAATATCCATATATCCTTCTGAATTACCCTATTTGCCCAATATACAAAGTTCATCACTACCCTCCAATAGTCTGTTGATGACCATTCCTTTATAATGCCCACTTACTCCTCATCTACCAAAGTGGGCAACACCTTTTCCAATCTTGCTGCTAAGACTTTTGCAAAGACCATGGCATCTGCATTACATAATGTGACTGGTCTACAATTCCTTAGGTTCATCAAGTCCCCTTTCTGCTTATATAAAATCGCTACTGTTGCCTCATACATCATCTTATTGTGGGAGGGTGGCCTAACTGTTAAAGTGTTTGCCTTACAAACACAAGGTGCAGGGTTTGAGTCTCACAAGGGATAACTGGCTAGGCTTAAAATGACTCGGAAGAGCAGTTAGCCTAGTACTAACCTATGAACCTATGAACTCTGGTAAAAAAGTAGTAATCAATGATTAAGTGAAAATTATAGCCAAACTATCTACATCTTGAACTCGAAATTCTCAATAAACAGACCATTCAGACCTCCTATTCCCCTCCCCCTTTAGATATCTTATAGTTTTGATTAATAGCAAGATTGGGAAAGGAGAGGTAATCATTTCCTTCTCTGTCCCTCAACCCACAGAACCTTCTCCTGATGTAACCTGAAAGTTCCTTTCCTTCTTTTCACATAATAGCTCATAACACTTCACTAATCTCGTTCTATGACTTAACTTCCTTTCTGCAATTACCCCTCACCTTTTTCACCTACACCTTTCTCTTTTTGCTCCTTAATTTTCCAAACTAACAGTTCAATCTCATCTTCTTCTTTACTCATTATCTTGCCCAATTCATATTGTAGCAGAATGTGCATTAATTTAGTTTTGGCAAAGCAATTATTAATTCTCATCTTTTCAAATAACATGGAATTATCTGTGACTATCCATACAGTACAACAAGCATTCCTTATGACTGCAGTAACATTGAAACACACAGGATGGTCAACTGACAGATCATTAGCATCCATGACTATTTTTTGGCATGCAGCAAAAATTTGTCCACCTGTACATTCTGTCCCCATGGAAAATTGGTGCAAAACCACTAGTTTTACTGAAATCCTTATAATGAAGCTACAGCACCTAGTAAAAGAGTTTAAGTGTGAGATGACTTAGTTCTGTAGAATAAATGGATCAAATGGAAGGAGAGCTAGTTTCTCCAAAACAAAGTAAATTCCCCAAGGCAGCAATGAAAACTTAAAGGGTTGACAAAGCAAGAGGATTTCCTCAGAAAGACTTGCAGCCTTTAATAGTAGTAAGAAAAACTGAATATATGCCTTGATGAAAGCCTGATGTGACTGTCCGGTATACTTTGATGGAGAAGATGAAACCTAAATCAAAGATCTTTGACAGATGCTCCAAAATGCTAGGCACAAGGGACATAAAGGGGTCCAGGCTCTGGTCATCACCCAGGAGAAAAAGAATGTCCAAATAAACAACCAAAACAATGGCCAGTGAAAATTATTTAATAATCTTATTGCCTCAGCATTCAGCCTTGAAGAGATAAAAACTCTTCATTAAAACACCATATATACTCACATATATCCAACTCCCAATTAACAAATTAGAAAATTAAACACATTCATTAAATGCTTAATGGCCAGTGATCATGATTTCCAGCTTCCACGTCCATTTCGAGATGATGTTGCCACTAGCAGTCAATGCACTATGGAGCAGTATATTGGCCTGATGCAAGCTAGAGTCCCTGAGTGTGTTATTAACCACAGAGAAGAGAAGAGCAGAATCCTGGATGGCATAAACTACAAGAGGGGTGGAATCGCAGAGTTTCCAATCCTTTTCTAGCTGTTGGACAATGAGATATTGTTACTCTTTCACGAGAACTACAAGGTACGGTGTCTAAACTTGAACGTTTGTTAATTAAGGAAACCTCTCTACAATGTAATATATTAAGTTTGAGGGGATATATCAAGCTAGATATTACTCCTCGTGGGCTGTGTGTACATAAAACTCCTTCTCTGACTTTTAATTCTTTGGACCCTGAAGATAAAACGTTTGAGTAGAGATGGACAGCTGCAGCCCATCGCTGTGCAATGGACTGGGTCATTATTCTTGCAGAGAGGGATGTAATAAAACCGAGACTGGTGAAAGAAAAAATGTCCTCTCTATGCAATACGTTGTCCTCTCAATTTAATTCCTCCTCCTTTGAACTGTTGGTTGGAGGTTTCAATGACAAATTGTTTGATTTGTCTAGTGAAATTATCAACCAAAAAATGAAAACGTTGAACAGGGACATTGGGGGCTATAACAGTAGTTCAGCCAATAAAAATAGACGCTGTAGGGGCGGGCCTTCCTCTGACTGAGAGGAACAAAAAGCATCATGGAGTCTCCTCTGCTTCGTCAGAAGTGAGTGCAAGTGGCATAGAAAAAGATACTTCCTACCAACCCCACACTTCCTATGGCACAACAACCAGCATATTTGAGACAGAACGTTCGTGGCAACTCCCTCTCATTCAAGTTGCAAACAAGGGCGTTTTGACAGTGCTAAAGATAGACAGCAGTGGCAAAGAAAAAAGTGAAGATGGTACTGGCATTAATACTATTTTATGTAAAGCACAAAATTTGTCATATTGTGAAGAGAAAAACAATGTAGCACTGAATTTGTCAGGATATGTGTTATCTGATGCCATAATGACTGTTGAACTTGGGTTTAAAATTTATTCCCACTGTTACACCTAGATTGTATATGTTGAAAATTGACTTATTTCATTTTGTACGTAAATTGTATCTTTACCAACAGTCAAATAAGTCTTTTATTGATGAGAATGAATATGTTTCAGAAGATAGTTTTGATGAGATTTATTTTCTTGTGCTTCTAGTCTAGGTGAGGACTTTAATGCCTTCTCTTTGTTAGATACTTCAGGTATTGTATGTAAAAAGCAACTTTATTCCTCCTTTTTTGAATGACAGCATAAAGTTTTTCTGCTATGTTAAATTTTGCTATTGAGAGCGCAAGTAAAAATTTTCATGCTGCTAATAAGGACTTCCCTTTTAATCGGACAATGAGTGAATGGTTACCTTTAAAATATATCAGCCAACGAAGGGACTTGGTAGTTAAACCAACTGACAAAGGTCATAAAATTGTAGTTATGCATTTTACACAATATAAAAAATGTGTGATGACAATTTAAATGAGTACTTATAGAAAGGCATTAAGTAGAGATTATGATAAAGCACTGAGTGATTATCAGGACTTAATTGAAAAGGGTTATAGGCTAGGGTACTTTTCGAAAGATGACATTGAAAAAAATGTTTTCCATGCAAGGTTCCTCTATGGCGAAATTTGATTGCCTCCCAAAAGTACACAAAAATCCTAATACTCCTCCAGGACACCCTACAGTGGCTGCCACTAATTATTTTTTGCATAATGCAGGGCTGGTTCTCCATAAATGTTTACTGAAACCTGTCACTAAATTAGAATCCTATATATGAGATTCATTTTATTTTTTGGAAAGAATTAAGCCTATAAAATGGAGTGATAAGAATTACTGGCTGGTTATGGATGTAAACAAATCTGTATACAAATATTAGCCATGTTTTGGGTATACAGGCAAATGGTCATTTCTTGGGAGATAACCTATCAGCTAACTATATTATAGAATTGTAGCATTTTTGCTCGACACTTAACTTTTTTGAATTTAATGGTGATTTATTTCATCAACTTCAAGAAACAGCAATGGGAGCATCATTTGCTCCCATGTATGCTAACCTCTTTATGGGGTTATTTGAGGTTAGACAGCTTTATCGACTGGATTTTTTTTTCAAAAAATATGCTGTCAAATACTTTAGATTTATTGACGATTTAATTTTTTATGTTCAGATGGGCACATTAGTACATGAATTTGTCAATGATATTCAAAGATTGGTATTTTGACGGGATTATGACAAGTTCAAGGGTGACTTTTTTGGAGTTGGTGTTAGAAGGGGTATTAGGAAGTAGTATATCAACTAAAGTACATAGAAAATTAAAAGATGTTAATCATGTATTGGATGGTAAAAGCTGTCATCACCCACATCTACTGAATTCTTTGACTTATGGCGAATTTTTAAGAATTGCTAGACTTTGCATATGGTTATAATTCATCTTTCTTGCAAAGAGCCCTGAATCATTTATTTGGGGTGAAACAGAATTAGTTGACAGGGGTAAATATGCTAATATAACAGAATAGAGGGGAAGAGCATTCAAAGTAATCAAAGTAGGAAATAAAATATATTTTGTTACTACTTATAATGGCTTGCCTGATGAGATTTATGATCTACTTAGATACTATTGGATTTTTTTAATGAATGTTAAAATTCTTAAAAATATTCTACCTTTATGTCCTGCTTTACCTCTTAGAAGGGGGGGGGGGGGCTTTAGTTGTTTAAAAAGTACAGTTTTAGAACAAATCACAAGTAGAGACATTTTTGATTTGAAAAAAGCCAGATTATAAAGAAAGTATTTACATTTTAAAGTTTGAAAAATTGTCCCTTTTAGGACTGAATTTAGAATGCAATTGGAAGGTGTTGCTTTAAATGAAGTCCTTTTGCAACTTTATTGGCTGTTTAATGGATGAATGTGTTTTTAATTAATTTTCTAATTTGTTAATTGTAAGTTGGATATTTTTGAGTATACAAAATGGTGTTTTAATGAAGAGTTTTTCTCTCTTGAAAGCTGAATGCTGAGGCGCTAAGACTGTTATTAAATAATTTTCATTGGCCATTGTTTTAATTGCTTAAATAAGAAATGAAGTAAAAATATTCTGTGGTTTTGTTGAAATAGAATGTCCACTTGCTTCAGTATGTTTTAATAATGCAAGGTCTCTAGTGAGGATATCTGGGCCACCCTTTACAGGTGTGTAAGGTCTTTGACCATCATAGGAACAAGAGAAATGTAGTAGTTAACCTACTGGAGAACTTCCTGGACATGTGAGAAAGAATAAGAAGTTATGTACTCACCATAACGTTCCATCTGAGTAGGTAGACTTCATTTGTCTGCAACCTTTGGGAATCTGATCCGACCTCGGATCCGAGCCGGCAATCTTTCATAGCTTAGATCCGAGCTCCTAGCTCCTCCCCTTCACCCATAATCCCCTGCCAACCCTGACTGACTTCAGATCACGTTTGCCCATAACCAATAAGGCTGAGAAAGGAAACTAACTACCTTCCTTAAAGGGCAGAATAAAAATTCTGGCCAAACAACATCCGAAGGTCAGGGGGAAGGAGGGTGGGTCGGCTGCAGACAAATGAAGTCTACCTACTCAGATGGAACGCTATGGTGAGTACATAACTTCTTAATCTGAAGTAGTTAACTTCATTTGTCAGCAACCTTTGGGACAGAGTCCCCAGCTACCTGTACCTTGGGTGGCCTTCATGGAAGGATGTTCCGGAGCACTGCAGAGCCAAAGGATGCTCTTCCTCTAGAGATAATATCTAATTTATAAAGGTTGATGAAGGTATGAGGTGAAGCCCAAGTGGCTGCTGAACAAATATCATCCAGGGGTACTCTAGACCGAAAGGCAACAGAAGTAGACATGGACCGGGTAGAGTGGGCATGGACTCCCTGAGGTCTGGGCCTGCCAGAACTTTCGTAAGCCAAAAGGATGCATTGTGAAATCCTCCTCGACAAGGTGACCTTCGACACAGGTTTACCTAAATTAAATTTGGCAAAGGAGACAAACAACTGGTCGGATTGTCTATGACCAGCCGTTCTATGAACGTAAAAACGTAGCTGTCTATGCACATCTAAAGAATGTAGTTTGTATTCTCCTTTGTTCTGGTATTCAGGAAAGAAAACTGGCAGATTAATGGATTGGTTGATATTTGCCTCGGTAGCAATCTTAGGAAGGAATGAGGGATTGGTCCTGAGGTACACCCTATCCTTGTGGAAAGTCAAGTAAGGTGGTTTTACACACAGGGCTTGAAGTTCAGAGACCCTCCTAGCTGAAGTAATAGTGACGAGAAAGGCTGTTTTCCATGACAAATGTTTGAGATCAGCTGAAGCTGCAGGTTCTAAGGGGGGAGCTGTCAAGGCCTGAAGTACTAAAGTCAAATCCCAGGGAGACACTACTTCCTTTATTGGAGGTCTGAGTAGGAAGGTGCCCTTCAGAAAGGTCTTGTATAACTTCGTGGTGATCAATGGACCCAGTTCATGTCCCATGTGGTAATGAGAGATAGCTGCTAGCTGAACTTTGACTGTGGAACAGCTAGCCCCCTGATGAAAAAGCCCTGAAAGGAAATTCAAAATGGCGGGCAACGGAGCTGTGAAAGGGTCCAGGTTCTGACGCTCCGCCCAAATAGCGAAATGTCTCCATTTACTCCTATAGACTTTCCTAGTAGAAGGCTTGTGTGCTGCTACTAGGATAGCTTTAACTAGGGAGGAGATACCGGGAGTCCTAGCTACGAGTGGAACTGAAGCAACCAAGCCATAAGTTTGAGATTGTCCAGGTTCGGGACTGGGAGGCCTAGGGGGTGGGAAATCAGATCCGGGAGGGGATCTAGAATCCAAGGCGGATTCACCAGATGAGACCAGAGGAAGGGAACCAAGCTTGATGAGGCCAGAATGGGGCAATGAGGATCATTTTGCTCCCCAACCGACTGGCTTTCTGTAGAAGCTTCAGCATCAGAGGTAGAGGGGGGTAAGCATAGAGTAGACCGGGAGGCCAAGCATGCACCAGAGCGTCTCTCGGGGCTTCCCCGGTGGGGGGAATTAGAGCGAAGTAGCTGTTGCATTTCGTGTTTGAAGGAGAGGCGAAGAGATCGCAACAGGGTCGTCCCCATACGGCAAATATCCGCTTCGCTACGTGGGGATTGAGAGACCACTCGTAAGGAGACAGTATGGTGCGACTGAGTTTGTCCGCCAGGATGTTGGACCATCCTCGGAATGTGCGTTGCAATAAGAAAGCGGCTGGTGGAGATAGCCCATTCCCACACTCCCATAGCTTCTCGACAGAGTGAGTAGGACCTGGTTCCCTCCTGTTTGTTGATGTACTAGACCACAGACAAGTTGTCTGACTGAACTACAACTGTTCCTGTAGGAAGAAGGCTCTGAAGTGCTTGCAACGACATGTAGCCTCAGGGTGTGAAGTCGCTTGGTGGCTAAGAAGGCTAGTAAGTTGTTGGTGTCTAATCTGGCCCCGATAAAGTCTATCACCCGAGTCGGGTTGGGAAAGGATTTGTCTGTGTTGATGGTGATCCCCAGCCGGGGAGCAAGGTGGAGAAAGCAATTCCTGGCTGAGCAGAGTAGATGCCTTGTTGGGGCGGTCAGGACCCAGTCGTCTAGGTATGGAAACACCTGCATTCCCTGGAGCCTCAGGTGGGCCGCTATCACTGCTAATACCTTGGTGAACACCCTGGGGGCTGAGGTGAGACCGAAGGGAAGGACCCTGAACTGACTAGCTCCTAGCCGGAAGCGGAGAAATCTCCTGGATCGTTTGTCCATCAAAATGTGGTAATACGCATCCTTGAGGTCTATCAAGCACATCCAGTCGCTCTCCCGCAACATGGGGAAAATGGATTGAAGGGTGACCATCCGGTTCAGGAGGGAGAGATCGAGGATTGGTCTTAGGTCCCCCATCTTTTTTGGCACCAAAAAGAACCTGGAGTAGTAACCTGATCCAAACTGGTCTGGGGGGACGTGTTGGATGGCTCCTTTTCCTAAGAGCTGTTGAATTTCCACAGCTGCAGCCTCCTTCTGATCGGGTGGGATGTCGGGGAGGCGTTTGGGTTGGTGAGGGATGTGAGAAAAGGGAATTTAGTATCCTCTAGATATGATGCGAAGCACCCAGCGGTCTGTTGTGATGGACTCCCAAGTTGCCAGGTGCCTCGAAAAACGTCCCCCGACTTCCTCCAGAGAGGAGCAGTCGGGCAACCCCTCAGGGTCGCTGGGTGGGCTGGTCAGAGAAAGCTTCTCTGGCCCCACCATTCTTCGGACCCCCTCTGCCTCTAGGGCGGCATCTACCCTGTCCACCTCTGCCACGGAAGGACTGGGGGTCCGGAGCGGACTGGGATTGTTGCGACTTCCGGAACCACATCTTCTTGGAGAAGGATCTCTGGGGAGCAGAGAAGCGGACTCCGACAGCAGACAACGTCTTCCCGTCCTTTTCGCTTTGGACCAAATTCTCACGAACGGTCTTGCCAAACAAGGCAGAACCATCGAAAGGGGCATTCGCAAATGATGCCTTGAAGGGTTCCGCGAAATCGCAATGCGACGTCAGGCCTGCTCCGCTGGCTTTAGCGGCTCCCTCTGTGGCGTGGGACAACAGACGCATAGAGGTGTTAGATATGGACCTGAGAGTGGCCATCTGAGTGGAGTACAACCGTTTGTCCTCCGCCAACATGGACTCTGGGGGCGACGCAGTGTACTCTTTGATAAGGTCCCGCTGCAGTCGAATAACATGTGCCATGTAGTTCAGAGACCTCACCGAGAAGGTCGCGGAACTAAAGGCCCGCTTCCCTAAATGGTCCATCAAATGGGACTCCATGCTCGGTGGATGAACCGAGGGACTCTCCTGAGCTAATTCCCCCTTGGTGACCGCCGCCACCAACATGGCATCTACGGGGGGACCCTTGCTCCAATGGGACCTCTCGGAGGGCGGACTAAGGATCTTGTCCGGGCGTTTGGGGACTGGCTCCACAGTGTCCGGCTCCTTCCACGCCCTAGTGGTAATAAGGTCCACTAAGGGGTCGGGCGGACGGGACACCCAAGAGGTAGATGGGCCTGCTTCAAATGCCTCCAGGAACACGGATTTGTCCGAGGAAGCCTTGGGAGCAGACCACCCCCCTCTTATCCTGAGCATTTCCATGATGTCTCCGAAGGAGACATCCTCGGGGGGTGACCTAGGGGAGCCTTCCCCTTCATCCAAATGTGTGTCATCAGTCAAGGACTCGGGGGAGTCCACGTGCCTCCTCTTGCACTTTCGCTTGTGAGGGACGTCCTTGAGGGGGGGGGCTGTCCGAGGACGTCTCACCAGCCACGTCCTGTTCCAAGGGAACGACCTGGGACATCAAAGCAGGCTGTCCCTGGGGCCAGGTGATGGAAGCCAGACCCAACAGAGAGGGAGTGCGGGGCAGAGCCGTAGCAAGGACCGGGGGCCTGGAAGCACTCGACAGTGCCCTCTCCACCACATCAAAAGCCGAAGGAGAGCCACTCTCTCTGGGATCCGAGAGCAGACCCTCGCTCGGATCCAATGGATGGATCGGGGTCAGCTCCGAAGCCATTGGATCTGACGGACCAGTGTGGTCCGACCTAGGTGGAGCCGAAGACACACTGATTCCCTCACATCCGACGCTCAGCCTACTGCTCCGAGAGCCCGGATCAGACATAAATGGACCCGACAGACTCGAGGGAAGAGTCGGTGCCGAAGTACCTGATACTGTCGGCGCCGAACCACCTCCGGCTCCAAGGCTGCTCGGCTCCGAAGGCTCCGAACCCGGGAAGCGGGTCGGAGAAGGAGCCATCGGGGCAAAGAAAGGTGTCGAGCTCCCCCCTGGAGGGGGGGGGGGAGGCAGGAGTACTCCCATCTGCAGTTGGGCCTGGAGAAACCTTCGCATCATCCGGTCCAAATCTGCGTCGGAAAGGCTGCGTGTCGATCTCGACGAGGCCACCGAGGGTGGCTGGGAATGCCACCTTGATGACGTCGATGGAGATCGGGTCTCCTCCTCCTCAGGGCCCGGTGAGAAGCACGGAGACCGGATCCGAGAAGGGGGAGACCGGGAAGCCCTGGAGGGAGAAGACCGCTTAGCCGGGGGGGGCGAAGTGAAGGCCTTGGCCTGCCACTTGTGGTGCTTCTCCCTCCTTTTCTCTTTCCTGGCCTCCCTCTCCTCCGGAGCTGCAGTGGGAGTTTGAGTCCCGACCGGAGGGAGAGAGGCAGGAGTGGCCACCGCCGAAGCCGGGGAGGAGGCCACAGAAGCACCGGAGGCTGAAGCCGAATCCGGGGGCAAAAGTCCAGCTAGGATCAGCTTCGACCTCCGGTCCTTCAGTGCCCTGGGGTTGAACGCCGCGCAGATGGAACACCCAGAGGAAAAGTGTTAAACCCCAAGGCACCGCACACACCGAGTGTGGCCATCCGCTGGGGAGAGCTTATGGCCACACTCTGTGCACTTGGAAAAGATAGGTTTTGGGGCCTCAGACATCTTAAAGAAAAACCCACTCATTAGGCCCCAAACACACAACACATAGAAGCTACGACCAGCGAAGGGGAGGGAGGGTAAGTTTAACTAAAAGGTATAAACTAGGGTAGTTTTAGCCAAAAAAAAGGAAACCTGACCACAAAACACACTCATACACTTAAGGGGATAATAAAAAATTAAAAAACTCTCACAAAAAACCCTATGACACCTGCAGCTCAAAAACCGAGCTGCTGACAACAAGCGCGGCAAACTAGATCTGAGGTCAGTCAGGGTTGGCAGGGGATTATGGGTGAAGGGGAGGAGCTAGGAGCGCGGATCTAAGCTATGAAAGATTGCCGGCTCGGATCCAAGTCAGAAGCCCAAGGAAATAAGGCAACGTGATCCTGGTGGTTAAAAACCACCCTAAGATACTTATGTCTCCCTAAGGAAAGAAGATATAAGGGGGAAGGAGGGAGGGAAACCAGGACTGCAACAGTGAATACACTAGAACATCTACATTTATTTTAAGTGTACACAACTGGACTATGTTCTTTGTGTTTCACTGTTGCGGTCATCACCTGTGGGAGGATTACCAAAGCTGAGGAGAGGGTGTAAGGATTAGTTAGAGACCTAGGCTTGGGTAAGCAATCCCTGCAGAACTGCCGAGGCAAACCCTGCCCTAGCCTTAGAGAGAAAAGAAAAGTGGTAATGCTTTGTAAAGATATGGATCGAGGTTCAGGTGGCAGCTTCCAAGATGTCCCTGGTGTGAATTCCTCTGAGTAATGCTGTGGGAGAGGAGGCTGCCCTAGTGCAATGGATATAAATAAACTTAGGGAGTGGTTTCCCCTGTAATCTGTAGCAGAAATGGATACAGTGCGATATCCATTTGAAAATGGTTTGCTTGGAAATGGACTTCCCCTCTACCCCTGGCGCAAAGCTAACAAGAAGTTGGTCTGTTTTCCTGAAGGGTTTAGTATAGCCCAGGTAGTATCTGAGCTGTCTGTGCACGTCTAGTGAGTGCAGAAGTTTCCCCCCCCTTGTTTTGAGGGTAAGGGAAGAAGGTGGGCAGATGAATGGCCTGGTTGAGAGTCACATTAGATACCATCTTGTGCATAAAGGAGGGGTTAGTCCTAAGGGAGACCCTGTCTGCATGGAAAATGATGAAGGGCTCAATGGCCATCAGTGCCTGAAGTTCTGAAACCCCACTGGCTGAGGTGATAGCTAGTAAGAAAGCAGTCTTCCAGGAGAGGTACTTCAGTTCTGCTGAAGCAGCAGGTTTGAAGGGTGGTAAGATTAGTTTTTCCAAAACATAATTCAGGTCCCAGGCTGGCATGGGTGGACTTCTGGGAGGTCTGATATTAGAAGCCCCTCTGAGGAATAATTTAATCAAAGGATATGAGAACAGGAGCTGGTCTGTATTGAAATGTGCTGAAATGGCTGAGGCATGGATTTTAACAGAAGAGGTAGGCAAGGTGAGCGCCCCAAGCAATGTCTAAGGCACTGTTGGTATGGTCTGCCCAGTAGGGCGGAGGATGAAGGGAAGACCCTTGTTCTTGGAGCGGCCCCTGCTGACTAGAGAAACTTGGCCCTTATACCGGGGATCAGAGGAGAGAGGTCTCTAGAGGTTGCGAGTGGTGACACTAAAGGTTCTTTAGATACCACTGAAGCTTTCTCATGTGAATCCTGGCCACAGGAATTAGAAAGATGCAAGATGCCATGTACCCCAAAGGCTTGCAGGAACTCCCTCGTCATTAGGTGACTTTTGGATGCCATCTAGGTAAAGTAGAGAGGCAGGAAGCTCTGCTTTTCTGGGGATAGGAAGGCCATTTGGGATGCTGTGTCCAGCAGTGCTCCCAAGAAAATGATCCTCCTGGAGGGTGTTTGCTTTGATTTCTTCTTGTTGATGGTCAACCCTAAGGAAGTTAGGAGGGTTTTGACAAAGCGGAGGTCCTGGAGCAGCTTTTCCTTGCACTCTGCCTGAATAAGGAAGTCGTCCAGATAAGGATAAATCTGCATATTTCTCTTGTCTACAAAATGCTATGGCTGGGAGTAAACATTTGGTGATTACCCCAGGAGCAGTAAGTAAACCAAAGGGAAGTGCAGAGAACTGAAAGTGTGAGCCTGCTCTGAAGCGCAGGATTTTCCTGCAAGATTCCCTTATGGGGATGTGGAGTTAGGCATCTTTTAGGTCTGAGGTCACTAACCAGTCATTTTTGTCAGCATAGGCAGCAGCTGCTTCTAAGTTAGATCCAGGATGTGGCACCAATTGCCCTCCTTTCTGTGAGCAAGGAATAGCCTGGAATAAAAGCCCTTGCCTGTCCTGATCTGCATGAACAAGTTTTACTGTCCCCTGGGATATGAGAGCTTGGACTTGTTTTAACGCCTCTGCCCACTGATTTGGGCCAAGCTCTGGTACCCTCTGGGGACTGGGAGTTCATTGAAAGTGAATTTGTATCCCTGAAATATGATCTTTAAGACCCATTGGAACTTTGGTACAGACAGCCAATTTTCTTTGCAGAGGGACAGCCTTCCTCCTAGCTATTGGTTGGTGAAAGGGGGGTGGGGGGGGTGGGAGTCATTGAGCGTTTTTGCCATAGAGGGATGGCTTAGAACTCCCTGCCTTTGAGGCGGAAGTGGTCCACTGTTTTATTTCTCTGCTGCCCCTGGGATAGGGGCCTGGGTGGTCTGTCCCTGCAAGGCTTACCTTGCCCCTGTCTGCTAGGTGCAGGAAAAGACCAGTGCTTAAAGGGAAAATTCCTGCTGAATCTAGGAGGTTGAACCTGAAAGAAATATTTTACTGTTTGCATTGATTATGCTTTCTCTTTCATCTTTTTAAGCATCTCTTCTGCTTTTTCTCCAAACAATAGGTCTTTATCCAAGGGTGCATCAATTAATTTAGACTTGACATGATCAGAGAGAGGTTGTTCCTTCAACCATGCATGTCTCCTAATGACAGATCCAGGCACTGCTGCCCTGCTTGAGGCTTCTAGTGAGTCATATCCAGTGTAAAGAGTGTTTTGCTACTTGAAGAGTAGAGTGCAGTAAATCTGCTAACTCTTTAGAACTGGCACAGTCAGGAAAGGTACAACTCTTTTGCTTTAATAGTTCCAAAGTGCGTTGTTGATATTTTAACATATGGAACTGACAGTTGACTGCTCTGATAGCTAAGGTTGCTGAGGTGTAAGCTTTTTTACCCCATCTGTCTAGAGCTCTGGCATTCCTGTCAGAAGGGCTAGGATTCTTTGCAGAACTAGCCCTAGCTCCTTTAGGTCTCTGTGTAATGACTTCCGGATCTGCAGCAGGATTTCTGTACAGGTATTTGTGAGAATCCGGTACTCCAATACCTGTCCAGTTTACTGGGAGCAGGTAGGAGGGCATCAGAGGCTAAGCTGAATTCATGGAAAACATCATCCACCACTTCTAAGATGGTGGGATGGCCAGGGATCTGTGCTGGGGCACGTCTAGAAACTCTCTTAGCCCTTTGACTGAGGGAAGTCCTGAGATTCCCAGTGGAAATGTTCCCTGAGGGTGTGAAGGGTTTCCCCAAAGGAAAGGTCTTCTGGTGGGTAGGCAGAAGGAATGGATTCCTCTGCATCTGAATCCTCATACGCAGTCAACAGTTGTTGTTCCTCTTCATAATCTGAATAATTAGATTCCTCAGAATTCTGCTCAGTCATTAGTTCAGGAAAAGGGTCTCTTCCTTTCAGAAGTTTTGGCCTGACTGCACCTGATGAGGGAGATAAGATCCTCCGCCATCTTAAGCATTTGGGCTTGGGGTGTTGGAGCAGGATTAAGACGGTTGCTAGAGGTAGATTTCCTAGGAGTGGCCTGGCTTCTAGGTGTAAGAGTATCCATCGGTCTGAGAGAAATTGTAGTGGGATGAGAAGACGTCAGTTTGTGTCTATAATCGGTAGTGCAAAAGGCCTCCTCAGAAGCTGGTGCCTGCATTGCAGCTCTGGACCCAACCGAGGCAGAAACAACCAAAGGCTTAGAAGACTAAGAAGATTTCTGTGGCATACCTGACTCCGAAAGGGTCTTGGTAGAGGCCTTGGTAGATATCGCATCGGACATCAGGGACTGCGAAAGCGCCTCACTGAATTCTGGAGAACTGATGACCTGCTTAGCGGTAGAGTCGTCGGAAGGCTTAGCCTTGTGTGGTCTGTCTTTATCTTTATTCCTACATTTTTTCGGAATGTCTACAGATTATTGGCTGATGGATGCCATTTGTGAAGACAGAGGACAAACATACCTGTCTACAAGAAGAGCTCTACGACGAATGGTTCTCGCATTAAAGCAGGTACAGAATCGACAATGGGGACGTTGTGGTCTGGGCCTAAACAAGTGACGCAGTATGAATGGAAGTCTCTGTGTGGGATCTGCTTTCCACCTGCGAGACAATTAACTTTTTCGGACATCGGTTAGTGCAAGAAAAAAAGGATCCCCAACGGGGTACTTAGCTTTAGACATTTTCAGCTGTAATCTGAGCTCTGGTAGCAACCGACCTGCACACTTGCAAACTGCTTCTGCTACAGGCTCCACGGCAAAAAAGACTGATGTAATCACATCAGCTGCCTTGCTTTATAGCACTGATGACCTGACGTCACTCTACAGGTGACAGCAGCTGACACAGAAAAACACCGACTCTGGTATTCGGGCCAGCCGAGAGCTACCACAGCAGGGATAACCCACAGGTGATGACTGCAACAGTGAAACACGAAGAACATCTGTGTCTAGAAAGCATCTCACCAGCGGAAGGCTGGACATGCAAGTCTACCAGGAGAGAGAGAATCCTTGCACTTTCTGGAGTAGATGGCAAAAAATTATATCATGATATTTTGAAGAGCCAATGAAGAATCCCCCCCCATGAAGAATCTCATTCTGGATTGTTATTTTCTCAATTTGTTTCTGAGTCTCCAAAATACAAAATGCTTACTTTGCAGTCTTTGATTCCAATGATTCTGCCACAAGCCCTTTTCTTTTTTCACCTTTTGATTCAAGATGTAATATGCATATTCTAAGCCATACGAACCACAAGGCATTTTTAACGTTCTCTGTTTTGGAATATCATTTTCAGTTCTTTGCTTTGCCCTTTGGGCCCTCTATGGCACCAAGAGTTCACACAAAAATGCCTAGCTCTAGTTGTTGGTTTCTTCAGACTTCAAGAAATTCAAGAAATTCACAAAGTCCCTTACTGGGATGATTTACTACTTCAGACTCCTGTGAGAGAGAAGGTCATTTTCTCTCACTCTCTTACTCAGAACTACCCTAACCATCAAAACTTCCAAGCTGATTTCCTCACAGCAGCTGGTGCTTCTGGACTGCACACTTAATTCCTTGTCAATGATGGTTATCCTTCATTAGAAAAAAACTCTTTCCTTTTAATCCCTCCTTTCCACAGATGTGACCTCACCAAGAGGTATCTTGGGGTTTATGGCCTCTACCATTCTCATTATTCCTTGGGCTAAACTCGAGATGAGGAAGTTAAGGAAGATTCAACGGTATCTAAAATCTATCTGGGCTCTGCACTGTCACACTCTGAACTGCATAATCCCTTTCCCGATGATCACTCACAAATCTCTACAACTAGGAATGCCTTTTCTAGTTTCTCTTACTTGTCAAGATTCTCTTTATAAATGTTTCAGATTTAGCCTGAGGAGCCTGTTCCAAGAATGATAGCTCCAAGGTGTATGGCCCAGGAAAGACATGAAAGACCACAAATATCACTAGACATGAAAGTACAGATTCTAGCTTTGCAATCCTTACGTCACTGAAGTAGGGAACATGATTTGTGGAAGGCAAATACCTTAGAGGGCAACCACACAGATCAGCTGTGTCTCCTGATTGGCCCTTGTACTGTCTTGATGTTTTGTTTTTTCGCTCTGCCTCAACCCCACTGAAGGCTGCCATGGCCCAACCCTGCAGCTTGTCCACTTGCTGTGTTTCTTTACCTTGCAGGTCATTCATTTCAATTTGCTTTTGGCTATTTCTGACTGCTTTGACAGTCTTTTTGATAACCTGTTAGCATGATCAATGCAGGTATCTTTTATTAGTTTGACCAATGGTAGGTATCCCCTCCCCTACTTCTTATTTCTTACTTTTAACTTGCTATGAATTAAGAGCAAGGGGTCTCAAAAATATAAGAAATGCAAGTGTGCCACAAAGATTCCACTCCAAAATAAGCACATTCAATGTGTCTAATTATCATCTCATTTTGCAAAAGGCTGCAGTATTTGTGTAGTCTTCAACCCACTCATCTTAATAGAGTGCAAGAATAGATTACAGCTATAAAAATTCAGGGTTGCTACTTCTGAAAGACTATCTTCTGTTTCAACAATGGTGTGAGCAGCTGAAGAGGATTTTTATTTTTTTATCTATAGTTGTTTACCAGTATAATGCAATGATCTCCATGGACCATTTGTAGGCACAGCCTGGGTGAACAGGATCACATAAGAAATGAACAAACTATATTTACAGATGCACGAACATACAATATTTTGTTCAAGAAGCAGTGGATTCAAAGCATTTTTCTAAAACATATTTTTTGCTGCAAAATCTATGTCTTCAGACAGTGTTCTGCATGTTACTCCAGTTTCCACTAAAATCATCACTTGATAGAGTAGCTTTTCTAAAGAGGACTCTCCCTGACACCCTTCCTCACTGTGATAAGTGTTATCTCGGCACTTCTCACCCTCTTTCCACAGCATCTGTTAGGTCTAAGAGGTCAGTCTCATTTCAGTGGGATTACAAAAAGATGTGGCAGGCTTTTATTTTTTTATTTTTTTAAACAGGCAGCAGCTACAGGTCCGGAATAGTTTCCTTCACTATTATCGGTGGCTTGAGAGCTTATTTTGTGCCTTCCTTCTCTGACCTTGATTCTGATCATTCCTCTTTTTGCTTAATTTGGGCTTCAGTCCCATTTGAGGCCATTGGTCAGCCCATTTTCATTGGCACCGATATCAGTTAACTTACTCTGGATAATGCCCTTGATCTTAGAGGTTCCAATGGTGGCTTCACCTTCAGTCTGGGTGGACACCCCACAATTTATTGGGGCTGGGTCTTTTCCCAACATCAGGGGTAGTATCTTGGGGCTGATCTGGGTTCTGTTTTCCTTGGGAACAAGTGTTCCCAGAATCTTCCTTTAAGGGGTTGACACTTAGGCTGCCTTTCTCAACTAGTGTATCTGTGTTAGCCTTTATCTTGGTGGTCAAAGTACAGAGTTGTGACAATCAGTGGGTTGGCCTTTCAAAGTTAACACTCCCTAACTCTGGCATGGGATCTTTTGTAACCTGATGCTAATGTTGCAGGCTTTCCATCATTACCTTCTCCTTATGGCAGTTCAGATCGTGGGTTCGCCTGGACCTCATTTAGCTACTGCTTCTGGTGTTTACTCCCTCGCTCCCCCAGTCTGGGTCAGTGGATTTCGGTGGTCTTAATAGGATGCTTTGACTCTGCCTGGATCTTAGTTTTCCTAGTCCTCATTCTCCTTCTCAGAGGTCAGAAGGCAAGGCAAAGTGCAACAGGAGGCCCTTGGACTCTTCCACAGAATCTAAAACACTGGACATAGATGACTACCAGGAGGCTGATCCCACCCTCCCCCTTTACCACCTGACGGCATGTACATTTTGAAGCTTATTAAGAGCCTTAGACACCCCTTATTTAATCAAAATAATATTTTGCAAAGGCCTTCCCATCTCCAGTTATAATCCTGAGTGGTTTCTCACGCAAATGAGAGAGTTTACCTGGTGACAGACACTGCTTGGAAGAAGCCCAGTGTAGTTACACCAAATGGAAGAGGCCCTACAAGATCCTCTGGCTTCCCAATGACTCTCCAGTGTGGTTACAGAACCCAGCTGTGGACTCCATAATTGAAGTCAAACTCTAGAAATCCAGTGCCAAAAGACAAGAAATCAATGTTTACTGCAAAGCTTTCAGGTCAAAAACACCCTTCCTCAGTGCTACTATCATAACAATGAAGCATACAACATTTAAATAAGAGTTCTTGTAAAACACGATTACAGCCAGTCTATCACATAGTAATAATACCCCACCCCCCCTGTATGTCAACATAAACTTTATAACAGTACATATGTACATAAAAGTTATAAAATCACTTTAAAAAATGTATAAATATATATGCACACACCATAACATATATGCATAAAAGCTATAAACTTTCTGCCTTTTTTTTTTGTAACTAAAATAGGCTTCAGACTAACAGCATTATTTAAATCAGGTAAAGATTCTGCCTGCAGCCTAACTATCCATTCGTATTCTTTAAGTTCAACTATATTATTAATATTACCACTCCTGCTATTAATATATACTACATCAATAACTCTAAATTTAAATTGATGTTCTTGATCTTTTTCAGAAATATGTTTGCTTAATGCATTAGTTCGGATATTTCTTCTAATATCAGATTTATGCTCAACTATACATTCTCTTAATCTTCTTATATTTTTTCCGACATAGAATGATGAACATAATGTACAGGTAGCCAAATACATAACATTAGTAGTACTACAATTTGCTGAGCAATCAAACATATATTCTTTATTAGTTATGGGGTATTTAAAACTATTGCTTTCTGTATAAATATCCATGCAACAGCTGCAGTTCAAACACTTTGTAGTATCTGGTTTACTTTTGTGCCATCCGTTTGTATAAAATCCTTATAACACAATCTTCTCTTTACATTCTTTTGATTTTTATAAGCAAAACATGGTCTATCACCACAAACTTGCTGTAATTCAGGCACTGCCATCAAAACTGTCCAATTCCTTTCCATAATTTTCTTCACTTCAGTAGTCTTTGTATTAAAAGTAGTTAGATACCTTATTTTATCATTTTTATTCTTCTGTGTTAATAATACACTAGCATTATCTTCTATAAATATAGGTTTAGTGCTATTATGTCTTTGATTACAAACTTCATCATAAATCTTTCACTTTTCCTGCATCATAACCACTTTCATAAAATTTTGTATCATATCTGCTTGTTGTCTAAACATCCCATCTTCTGTATTAAGTCTGTTTAGTCTAGTTAACTGTGCTCTTAGTACCCCTGTGAATACATGAGGTGCATGCATGCTGTGTCTATTTACATAGCGATTTACTTGAACATTTTTCTTATATACCCTAGTTTCTATTTTACCTTCTAACTTTCTTATCTTTACACCTCAGAAAACTATCCTTTCATTAGAACTCTCCATTTTAAACTTCAGGAAACTGGTAGTATAATTTAAATAAGCAATATATGCATCCAACTCTTGTAATGTACTTTTCCAAACAAGAAAGCAGTCATCTACAAATCTTTGATAGAACATTATTATTCAAAACATGAACATTATTATTCAAAACATTTCTTTCACTATAAATAAATTTCTTCTCCCATTCATATAGTACTAAATTAGCATAGGTGTTAGCCATGGGAGTACCCATGGCCACAACTGCCAACTGCAAATAATAGGGTTCATTGTCAAACAAAAAAATGTTTTTAGTAAGTACTAATTCCAACAGTGTACAGACCGTTTCTACGCATCTGGCCTATAGGCCTGCTTCCACACAATCTCGTACAGCATCTATCCCATATCTATTTGGTATTACTGAAAATAGGGGCATAATGTCTAATGTAACAAAAATATAATCCATCTCTTGAAGTTTAACATACCATTCTTTCAACTTACACAGAAAATCTGTTGTATCTTTTAAAATACTAGGACATTTTTCTAAATCAATTTTTAACTGTTTCTGCAAATACATAGAAATGGGCTCAGTTATCCAACCACCCCCAGAGACTACTGGTCTCGGGGAAGGGGATTTGGCACATCCTTATATATTTTAGGAATACCATATATCTGTGGTATAGACAAATAATTAAACAATTCCACATTAATATCATTCATCAGTTGTAAATCATAAATGTCCATATTTATTTAAAAAATGTTTTTTTACTTCTAGAAAAGTTATTTTTAAAAGACTCTACATCCTGCTCCATTCCATTTAAAGATGCCATATATTTTCTCTGTCCATTATTACAGTGGCACCCCCTTTATCTGCCTGCTTTATAATAATACTTGCCTCGCTCTCCAATTGTTTAAGAGCTATATTTTCTGCATATGTTAAATTATGTTTTTTCACACTTCTAGAATATAGTTCTCTTAATTCACTTTCACAGATATTACTAAGTGCCACTAATAATGGACAGCATACTAGTATAAATGTACTTAATTTTCTACAAACAGTCTTTTCTCGTGTTGTATTTGTTCCAAAAGTCAGCTTTAAGCTTAAGTTCCGTACAAACAGTTTCAAATCTGTTAGCACCTTTACAATGTCATCACCACTTGTTCGGATAAATTTCAACCCCTTTCCCAACACAGATAGATGTAAATCTTTTAACAGGTAGTTAGAAAGATTCACAGTACTTTTATTCTTGTGTATTAATGTCGAGCAGTCTTGCTGTGGTGAGCTGGACTGCTGTTTTTCCGTTTTGTCCCATTCACAATGCTGTGCGTTCAGCGCTGCGTGGACCTTCTCCTTTGTTGGGATCTTTGTAAGCTTCCCACTTTTTCTGGAAGGTTTAGCTGAAAAGGAAATGCTACTGGCACATTTTGCTGTCTGTTTGGTAGCTTTTTAAAAAAAGTAGAGACGCTACACTGCTCACAGCTTGTCACAGGGGTTAGCTGCACATTACCATCACTTCCTCTTGTAATCTCCACTGCTACACCACCTGCTGATGTCACTGTAGGCGGAACCAAAGGTTTCTGTTGATTGGAAAGCTCAGAGACTAGTACAGAGGGCTCGAAGTTCTCATTGGTTGGCAGAGCTGCCTCATCACTCCTAACCAGTTCAAAAGTATCTAGATCACTAATTCTATTAATTCTTAATTTATTTTGGTGATTTTTCACATATTCTGATTTAAGCCAAGAAAAAATGTGTCCTTGTCTGAGGTCATTCATATCTCGACTTATTTTATTATGTTATTTCATTTCTAGCCTAGTATCACATACATTCTGTCAAGAATATTCTGGTATGTAGTTGATAAATATGCCGTTTCCCTAATGTTACAGCTCCATTCTCCAATATAAACATTTCCTCTGAGTTCTTTCTCAATATTTTCAAAGAAATAATTCATTAAGTGCATATAATCTGCGCTTAACTTTAAGTTTAACTGCTGCTACTGTTCCGGATATGTATTGGCATAAGAAGGCATTTTAAGCACTCTCAGTCCACGTGGCACTATTCCCAGCTCCAAATAAGCTTAAAAGCTTAACCACTGCCATTGGTACTGCTTAAATGCCTACACTTTCTCCTCTAGTGAATACATTGTTCTTTCAAAAGCATCTATAGATTGATTGGTCAGTAGTTACCACAGATGCTGGTGCTGTACTAGTCTTTGCTAATAAAAGATTACCTTCTTTCAGAAGTAGAGTTTTCACAGAACGACCAAACTCATTTCCTCCTTCCATATTACTGGCTGGCTGGAAGAATACTCAGTCAATTTTGGCACTCATAGTACTGACAAAACATATAACAATATATATATATATATATATATATATATATAGATATATATATAATAAATATGCACAAACCATACACATATATGCATAAAAAAATATATCAGAACTAATGCGTTAAGCAAACATATTTCTGAAAAAGGTCAAGCACATCAATTTAAATTTAGAGTTATTGATGTAGTATATATTAATAGCAGGGGTGGTAATATTAATAATATAGTTGAACTTAAAGAATACGAATGGATAGTTAGGCTACAGGCAGACTTTACCTTGTTTAAATAATGCTGTTAATATGAAGCCTATTTTAGTTAAAAACAGGCAGAAAGTTTATAGCTTTTATGCATATATGTGTATGGTGTGTGCATATATATTTATACATTTTTTAAAGTGATTTTATAACTTTTATGTGCATAGTTTCATAGTTTGGTACTAGGCTATCTGCCCTGGGGCATTTATAAGCCTAGCCATAGTGATGTGGCTTTCGCCACCCCATGTAATGGTACAAAAGTGTACAGAATAGATTTAGAATACTGTGCCTCTGTCTAGCAGTGACACAGTGAAGACCCCCTTACATAATAGAATTAGTTTACTGTGCCTCGGTCTAGTAGTGACACAGAGATGACCCCTGGGGTAAACCTACGATCTCCCATCCACTTGTCAAGATTTCTCTTGAAGAGAGTCAGTGAGGGGCTCTGCCTAACATGAACTGGGATTCTGTTGCAGAGTATGGGAAGCCTCTGAGTTATGAATCTGTCCCTCCAGCATGTCCTATTTATATGTTGTGCTGAGGTTTAAATCTTTAGCTCTCGTGGTTCTGATGGATTTGGATTTTTTTGAGGTGGAGCATGTCAATTCCTGATTGGACATGGCCTTGTACGTCAGGCACAGATCACCTCTGAGCAGGCGGTATGCTACTGAATAGAGCTGGAGTTTCTTTAGTCTGGCAGCTTATGACATATGTTGGAGACCCTTGATCCTCCTGGTGAGGTACCTCTGTGGTCTCTCCAGCTGTTGCATGTGCCGGGTGAGGTACATACCAAATGGGGCATTGTACTCAATCATGGGCCTGATAAGGGAGGAGTAAAGGGGTACAATGACCTCCTTTGATCTGGATGTGAATCCCTTCAAGATAAGGTGGGCAAGGTAGAAAGTCTTTCTAACCACTTTGGCAACGTGGGTGTCAAATGAGAGGTCACTGTCTACTTGAGTCCCCAGGTCTCTGATTACTTTTTCCGTACTCAGGGGTTACTGTCTATGTGATAATTTGTGGGTACTTTGTTTTTCCCAAAGGGGATGACTATACATTTTTTGGCATTTAGTTTAAGGCCATGACTCCGGCACCAGTTGTCCGTTTCAGTGAGGCCTTTCTGTAGGATGTGTGTGTCAGCTGGTGTATCGACTATGGCGCCTAGTTTGCAGTCATCTGCGAACTTTGTCAGCCACAACCCTCCCATGTTTGCTTTCACATCTGAGAAATAAATGCCGAACAAGAGGGGTCCCAGGACAGAGCCCTGTGGGACACCACTTGTGACTGGCTTTGAGTCTGACATGGCTCCAGCGATTTTGACTTTATGGGTTCTATCCTTTAGCCAGTTTGCCACCCATCTTGTGACATATGGATTTACATTTAAGCTGTTGAGCTTGTCTATGATGCCAGAGTGGGGTATTGTGTTGAAAGCTTTAGCCAAGTCCAGGTAGGCTGTATGGACTGCTTTGCCCTCATCAATGGCTCTAGTGACTGTTTCGAAAAAGTCAACCAGGTTCAAAAGGCAGGATCTGCCCTTTACAAAGCCGAACTGGGTGGGATCAAGTGTCTGTAAATCCCCAATGTCTCTGTTTAGGAGTTCCATAATGATTCTTTCCATAGCTTTGCAGACCAGGCTGGTTAAGCTTATGGGGCGGTAGTTACCAGGGTCTGTAGAGGTGCCTCCTTTGTGGAGTGGGACTACTGTTGCTGTACACCAGTGTTCAGGTACATATCCTGTAGTAAGGCTAAGGTTAAATAGCATTTTTATGTGCAGGTTTAGCTCCTCTTGGAGTTCACGTAGCACGCAACCCGGGATACCGTCAGGTCCCATTGATGCTGTGTTTTTAGCTTTGCTGAGGGCAGTTCTCACCTGGACATCTGAGATGACAGGGAGGTTACATTCAGCTGGGATAAGTATTTCTTCTTTTGAGGGTGAGGGAGGGGAGAAATTTGCACTGAACCTGTCTGCCAGAATGTTGGCAATATCTGTGGGTTCAGTGTATTTTTGTCATTGTGAACTAACTCTGAACATATCTGAGGGTTTCCTACCAGGTTTCTAACATAGCTGAAGAAGGCCTTGTGGTTATCTTTAGTGTCCATAGCGATTTTTCTCTCAAAGTTGGCCTTGGATGTTTTTATGAGAGAACGTAGCTTTCTACTAGTGCTGATCAGAGATGCCTTCTCTTTATGGGATTTTGCTCTGTCGTGCAGTAGCTTCCTTCTTTTGTTATACAATTTGTTTATGGCTGGGGTCCACCAGACAGGACGCCTGCCCTTGGTGGAGAGGGTCTTGGTTTTATTTGGGATTGCATGATCCATGCATTCTTGGAGATGTCCGTAGAAAGCATTTGTGAAGGATTCTGCATTGTGGGATGTGGTTTCCACTGGCCCAGTGGGCTTAAAGGATACCATCTCAGTTTTAAAAAGTGTAAAGTCGACATTTGAGAAGTTTTTCACTGTAGTCTTTTGTGTTGGGGGTGGAGGTGGGATATGTATATCCAGGGTGATTAGTTTGTGGTCAGATCTCACTAGTGAGGGGTATACTTCCGGTGTGGAGCACTTTGTCCCCATGTTTGTGATGATCAGGTCTAGTATATTATCTCCCCTTGTGGGAGAGGTGACTAGCTGTTCATTGCATTTGAATTTATGAATTCCAGGAACCTTTGGGCTAGGGTGTTTGGGCTAGAATAATGCACCCAGTCTATGTTAGGGTAGTTGAAGTCTCCCAATATGATGGTGTTTGGTGAGACATTCATATCCTCCAATGTCTTCAGGAAGGCCGAGTGGGGTTCCTGAGATTGGGAGGGTGGTCTGTAACATGCTACCAGTTGTATAGCAGTTTTGCCTACGGTTAGTTGCACCTGGATGGTCTCTGATGCTTCATGTGTTGCCATTAACCTGGAGGTGTGGGTGTCCTTGATGAATATGGACACTCCCCCTTCCTTTTTGGTTTGGCCCGAGTTTTGGGGCCGAAAAGCATGATACAAGGTATAGCCTGGTAGCGCTGGGGTGCTCTCAGGAGCCTTGAACCAGGTTTCAGTTACTGCACAGACATCGATGTCCTCCATACTGAGGAGTGCTTTGAGAGCCTGCATCTTGAGATTTAGACTTCTGGCGTTGAGCAGCATTACCCTTAATTTTTTTCCATTTTTGTTTTCTAAGGAGATGGGTTTGTCTTTTGAGCCTTGCCTAAAAAAGGCACTATGGGGGAGGCAAGAGCCTTAGCCAATATCCGGAAGCCCAGTGGTGACAGATGCAAGCCGTCCCTTGCGAAGCAGTGTGGCTTGTCCAGCATGTCATCCCAAGCAGACAGACATTGGATCCCCCTAGAATGACACCAGTATTTCAGCCAATTATTAAAGCTGATCATCTTGTCTTTGTATTGTGGCATCATTCTTGGTGAGGGCAAGATGCTGCTCAGGGTCAGGGTCATACCAGCCTGGGCTACATAAGAGAGCTCCTCTATGTCTCTTTTCATGTAGTCCAGGGAGGTATGTCTCACGTCATTCACGCCGGCATGGACAATGACGGAGTCATATTTGTACTTGCTTTGGAGTGACCTGAGTGCGTGTGTTATGTGGCGGATCCTAGCTCCCGATAAGCAGCTCACCGTTACCCTCTCCTTGTTCAGCCTGGTAAGCGGAACGTCAGTGTGTCTGACTATAGAGTCACCTATTACTAGTGTATCAGGCATGGTGTTTGGCCTTAAGGGCTGTGATTGTTTGACACACTGATTTATTGAAGTATGTGTTGCACGTGTTATGTTTTGAGGTGGTGGATTTTTGGGTGTCTGCTTTGGAAGCCTCTGTTGTTTTGGTAAGTTTTTTGTTAGAGCCTCTGAGTATGTCTTTGTGTTATTATGTGTTTGGTTTGCAGTTGTGGTAGGTCTATGTGGGACTGGGTTTGGTGTGTGTGTGGTTACCTTCTCCTCCTGTCTGGTCTTGCCAGTCCTGAGTTGAGAGAGTTCAGCCTCCAGTTTGGCTATATAGTTGCATCTCTCACATGTATTTGTGTTTGTTGGGAGGAGGAGAGGGTTGTCTGTGTACATGAGACAATTGTAGCATTGTCTCAAGATTCCCAGATTAACCAGCTGAACCGGAGAGGATGCTAGTAATCTACCACTCGACATGCTAGAATATTATAAGGGAGTGCTGTGCCTTTAAGGGAAGTGGTTACTCACAGGGAAGGTAGGTGAATGTAGTGCTTACTTTAGTTAGCGAGTGCTTACTTAGAAGAGAGGTTTTGAGAACAAGTGCTAGGCTTATAATAAAGTGATTAGACTGATTATTATAAGAGTAGAGCTTTCTTAAGGGAAAATTTGAAGAGCAGACTTGGCGGAGCCAGAAAAAGTTTAACCGGCGCTGTGCTATGCGCACAAAGCAGTGCAAACGCAGATTTTAAACAGGGAACTTCAAAAGAGCTAGAAATGGTCCAAAACAACCAATTACTACAAGCTCTTGTGCTGAGATCACTCCTTCAGGGACAGATAGGCTGCTCAAGGCTCCCCACTCCCACTGGTGAGCAAAGAAACTTCCTTCTATCCAAGTAAGGCAATGGACAACACAGGAACTACACCACAGCCCAGAATACAGCAAAGCCTGTATACTGGTCTAAACTAGTCGAGGAGAGGCGGGAAAACAAGGATTTTTTTTGTTTTTGAGATAGAAAGCACACAGAAATGCAGGAAACAGTAATAAATCAGTTACACAGGCTAGCACACTTTAGTGGGCAGCCTCAACAGTTAAATTTAACAAACAAACAAACAACTTTCGACCAATTTTCGACTAAATGAAACTTTAAGTGCAGATAATATATAATGCAACAAACAGTTAAACAGTACTGTTATAAAGTTTATATAGACATACAGGGGGGTGGGGTATTATCATTACTATGTGATAGGCTGGCTGTAATAATGTGTTTTACAAGAACTCCTATTTAAATGTATGTTTCATTGTTATGGTAGTAGCACTGAGGAAGGGTGTTTGTGACCTGAAAACTTTGCAATAAACGTTGATTTCTGCCTTTTGGCATTGGATTTCAAGAGTTTGACTTCTACTATTGTTTCTTCACTCCATTTACTGCAGTATGGACCTTTTCTGTGAAGACTCCACAATTGCGCCAGCTACTTTCTAAAAGGTCTTTGAGACAGTTTAAGGCTGCCCCCCTTTTCAACCCCCTATGTCCCAAGAATCCCATAACATGAACCTAGACTTACTGGAAGCACTCACCATTAAACCAAATATCCTATTCATGGGGGACTTTATGTACTCTTCTATAGACTGGGAAACATACACAATCCCTCAAAATCGCAGGCAGGAATTTTACACCTCATTAACAGGCTGCTAGCAGACATGAATAAGTTAAGCCACTTGTCTGACACATACACATAACGCTTAGTTATCTGTAACAGATAAACATCCAGCTATGTCCTGCATTCTGCTGTATTAAATTATCAAGTGATTTACTAATCATAACTTCTTGTTCATACATGCCCCACCACATACTCTGTACAATGATGACATTGACACAGTTTTGGATTTTTGGTTCCTGTAGCTAGTTAAGGTAGTAACATCACAGTGTTACTTAAATTTTCATATGCAAAATCCTTTTAATGTACTGAAAGATTACTGTTTCATTGTAACCAAAACTGTTGTCAGTAAAGTCCTATGTATGTACTGTTGCAAGCTGTGTGAACTAACTGCAAGTGTTATCCCCCCACACACATTACTTTTTTACTGACACCAGTAAATCACCTATCAGGTAAATCACATTCAAGCTCAAGCACGGATAAACCTGTGAGCTAATAGAAGTCAGCAGAGCTTTGGTAAACTTGCTTAGACACTGCGGACAACTGCCTCTCTTAAATATACATCACTTACTACTAACCACTGGCACACTGCTCTGCACAGGATCTGTTAATCTTCAGTCAGCAGCCTAAGCAACAAGCAACAATACCAACAGGACAAATGTGCTTTCTGTGCAGAATATCAATAATCCCTGCTCTGGACTGCACAATAAATCCATGCACTACCATACAAATATACAGCAAGCCAAAGCAAACAACCCTGATAATGCCCATACCATTACATACTGCTAATTACTTTGCCATCTCCTGCTGCCACTGGATATCATATCTGTTTCCAATTCCAGGTTTCCACCTGTCTGCTTACTCTTGACCACTTACACTCCACCTTCCCCTCAGGGCAAACTACAGGATGTTCATTGCCTTCCTCTTACATCAAATAATTTCCAAACCTATGCAGTCACTGTTGTAGAGAATCCCTGTTTCTGGCCAGCTAACATTGCACCATCTGACTTTGAAGATGAGACGTTTTCCCTACATACAGACTAACATCTGGAATGGTTTTACAAATGTAAGCTATGTGCTTAACATAATGCTAGCTCCATAGTGTCTTCCATCCAGTTCAACAGTTGGATTATCAGATTTGACTGGATCCAACCTTGGCACTGCTTTTCAAGAGCTTGGATCCAGTGCTGCGACTCCTCCCCTGCCCATAATTCCCTGTGGTCCCCAGATTACCTCAGACTGAGTTTGCCTGCTTTTAGCTAGCATATCACTCATGAATACCACACAGACCCTAACAATCCAGGTCTATATTACGACACCAAAACGGCTAAACACCAAATGCCGTTTCAGCGACAAAAAGAGTAAACTACAAGTTAAGTGAATGGACAGATCACAGATTTTTTTTCCTAGGAGGAAAAAAAAATTGGTAAGTCAACCATACACGACACACCACCTCAAACATTACAAATATACCAACCAGCTCAAACATTAAGTATACCAACTCCAGGCTCGCACTACAGTGGGGAAAAAGGCAAATGCATGGCAACGGCCAAGTGATTTTTTTTTCCCCTAGGAAAAAATCAGTGATCTGGTAGTTCACTCTTTATGTGTTGCTGAAATGGTGTTTCAGTGTTGTAATACAGACCCTAGCAATCCAAACCTAACAGAACAATGAACATGTGTAAAAGCAACAGGCTGTCAAAAAGAAAATGTTCCTGGTCTGTTCCAACCAATCATCCGGGAGCCATAAAGTGACAATTTATGATGAGGGAAGGAGGGAGGGAATGTTGAACTGGGCAGAACTAAACAACACAGATCTAGCATTATGGTAAGTACATAAAACTTTCATAACCAATGTTATATTTTCCATCTCATTCAACAGCTGGGACAGATTCCCAAGTTACCCTCACCTGGGAGGTCTCATGGAAGGACACTTCAAGGTATGGTGGAGACAAAGGATTTACAAGATCTAGACTGTACATCCAACATGTAATGCAACACAAAGGTATGACCTGTAAACCAAGTAGCTGCAGTACAAATCTCATCAATGGAAACTCTAGCGAAGATAGCCGTGGAGGTTTCCACCGCTCCACATGAGTGAGCGTTTGGTTTGTCAGGTAAAGTTACTCATTTTTGTCATAAACAAAGGAAATATAGTTGAAGAGCCACCTGGACAAAGTCACTTTAGAAACTCCTTTTCCCAATGTAGTCTTTGAAAAGATAAGAAAAAGCTGGTCTGATTTTCTGATCTCCCTTGTATGATTTAAATAAAACCTAAGCTGATGATGCATGTCCACCAAATGTGCAGTTTATTCCCCTTCGTTTAACAAAATTTGGAAGGAGCACTGGTAGACTGATCCAAGATTCACATCAGAAGCCACTTTTGGTAGAACATGAGGATAAGTTCACAAATATATCCTTATCTTGTGAAGCACACGAAAAGGAGGTTTACAAGACTATAGGTCAAAGATCCTACTAGCTGAGGTAACTGCTATGAGGAAGATTGTTTTCCAAGTAAGGAACTTCAAACCCACTGAGGCGGCAGGCTCATATGTAGCACTAGTTAAATACCTGAAGCATGACAGTAATATCCCATGGAGGAACTATACCCTTGACTGGAGGCCTTGGGAGAAGAGTTCCCATCAAAAAAGCTTTGGAAATTTTTATGGAAGCAATTTATATTTGATTTTAGCCCACAAGAAAATTAGACATGTATGCCAACTGCACTTTTGATGGTTGAGAAACTAGACCCCTTTTAAAACAGATTGTTAAAAATTGAAAATTGGTGGTAATGGAGCTGAAAAATTGTCCAACTCTTTAAAACAAGACCATATGGTGAATTTTCCAATTTGCCAAGGTAAACCTTCCTAGTATTTGGATTTTGTGAGGCAGACAAAATATGAATGAATGAATGAATGAATACAGCCTGCATCGCTGGTCACCATTACAATTGGAGAAGCCATGCGGTCAATTTCAGGTATTTGTCCATGAATCTAACTGGCAGGTATAGCAGAAGATATGGAAGTGGGTCCAGGACCTACACAGGGTGTTTCAGATGAGGCCAGCAAAAGGGGAAACAAATCTGCTGGGGCCAACAGGGCACAATGAGAATTACTGTTGCCTTGCACCTCATGGCTTTCTGAAGAAATCTGATTATAGAGGAAAAGGTGGAAAGACAAAGGAGACCTGTGGGCCAGTTGTGGACCACAGCATCCCTTGGCGATTACCCCGTGGGAAAATCACAGCAAAGTTGCTTTTGCATTAAGGCTCAACCCAGCAACTGAAAATCACTGTCGCTTGACTGAGGGAC
Organism: Protopterus annectens; assembly: GCF_019279795.1. NCBI lineage: Eukaryota > Metazoa > Chordata > Ceratodontiformes > Protopteridae > Protopterus > Protopterus annectens. Next base: position 645,433,767 of record NC_056729.1, on the reverse strand, counting down.
AACTCATTAGGAAGAAGAATAGACGTGCTGAGTTTGTCCACTAGAACACATAGTCCCCAGGATGTGCACTGCAACTAGAAAGTGCTGAGAAGACACTGCCACACTCTAATGGCTTCCCAGCAAAATGGGTAAGAATGGGTTCCTCCTTCCTTGTCGATATACCAAACCACCTCCATGTTATTAGTCTCGATGTCTATCTTGAAATGTCTGCAATGCTAGAACTGCCCTCATCTCCGAGACGTTGACATGAGTAGACTTGCCTGTGTCGATGACCATGTGCCTTGAACCATTTTCCCTTCAGAATATTGCCCAACCACCCAAGAAGGAAGGGTTTCGGGCAACAGTGGCTACTGGGTGTGGTAGGGTAAAAGGTTGCTCCCATGCTACTATCAGTGAAGTCAACCACCAAAGGATGTGGTTCCTTCATACTAGCATGAAGAGGTGAATGCATCAAAGATCACTGTGTTGAAAGTGCCCACTGGAGGACTCTGTAGAACCTAGCCTGAGGTACTGCTGTGATTGATGTAGTCAAGGAGCCCAGTAGTTGAAGGGCAAGCCTCTCTGGAGGGTTCGGACAAGAAAGAACTTCTGACACTATTTGATATAGGGGACAGAATCATGGCATGAGGAACTCTGGCTATCTAAGTAATTGAGTCCAGGTGGCATCCCATTAACTTTATTATAAGTATCAGTTGGTTTTGGGCAAGGTTTATCATAAATCCCAAATGTGGAGCTAGATGGAGCAAGAAGTACCTGCATTGAATTAGTAGATCCCTGGTGGATCCGGTGAGGAGCCATCATGCAAATATGGGAACACCTGGAAGCCTTGCAGCCTAAGATACACTGCTACAACTGCTTCACATTCGGTAAATACCCTGGAGGGGCTGCGGTGAGAACAAAGGCAGTGCTCTGAATTGAAAATGACTGGCTTCTAGCAGAAAATGGAAAATATTCTGGACTGCCTTACAACCTTGATATGATAGCATGCAACCATGGACATCTATCGAGCACATCCAGTCACCCTTCCACAGAAACGGGTAGAATGGAATTAACTGTGACCATCTGGAATGCTGTCTACTTCACAAACTGGTTAAGGTAGCATAGGTCCAAAATGGGCCCAAGATTCCCAGTTTTCTTTGTAACCAAAATGAGCCCTAAATTGACTCCAAAGCTTTACTGGTCTGGCGGAACCTCCTGGAAGACTCATTTTTCAAGCAGCTTTGTAATTTCTGCTGTTGACAATTCTATTTCACTGGGTGGAATGCCAATTCTATTTCACTGGGTGGAATGCCAGGAATTCTCTCTCTCTTTTCTATGAAAGAAAAACAAAGGAAATAACACAGCCTCTGGTAGTTATCCTATGCACCTAAGAATTTTGAGTGATGGCATACCAGGTGTGAGTGTGCAGGGATAAGCTCCCCCCAACTGCCTCCAGAATGCGTCTGTTGGGCAACTGTTCAGGGATGCTGGAAGGATTTCTCAGTGAAAAGACTTTGAAACCTTTGATGTCACAGTCTGCCTCTGCGACAATATCCATTAAAGTTATTCCCCCCATCTACACTTAGGTGGGCTGTCAGCAGAAGTGCCCTGGCCATAACCCAGAAACTTCCAAAACCATAACTTTTATCCACCTTTTTGGTTCCAGGAAAAAGTCCTTTGAGGTGTTGAAAAACATATGCCAACAGCAGATGATGTTTTGCCCTCCTGTTCACTTGTGGTAAAAATTCCTTTAATCTCGCTTCTGCTAAGCATTTCTTTAACCTTTGTCCAAAAAGTGGTGTTGAACCACTGAACAGAGCATTCATGAAGGGCATCTTCAAGCTTTCCGTGAAAAAACATAGGTGCATCCAAGCATGCCAACAGACAGCAGTGTCAGTATTTGTTGCTCTTGTCGTGCCATCAGCTACTTAGGCAGCAGATGCATGAACAAATTGTCATAGATTGGGGGGTAGACAGCTGTGAAGCTAGCAATTTCTGATCATCAGTGGCAGGTTACGAGAAAGGGATTTGGCAGCTCCTTGGTCAGGTTTCTCTGGAAAAGAATAATGTGGGTTAAGCAGTTCAGCATTTGGAGTGCAAATTTCACTGATGCATATGTCTGTTTTTCAAATCTGTCCAATGCCCTAGATTCTCAGTTAAGGTGATGAACAGAGGTGCTCTCCTCCGAGAGTTCCTTCTCGGTGGCTGTTAACAACAACCGTGGAATTTACCAGGGGACCCATGCACCAATGGTATGTGTCCCTAGATGCAACCGATATCTTATCAGTTTTCCATGGGATAGGTTTCACACATCTGGATCCTTCTAGGTCAGCTGAGAAACAAGGTCTATCAGCTCATTAGCAGGTGGCACCACAAGGAAGGTAGATGATCCTGCCCCAGAAGCATCAAGGAATAAAGGCTCCTCTGAGGAGGGGGACTCGGTGGACCAATCCAATCTGCTTCAGCAATTTTAGAATATCTCCAAAGGAGACATCTTCCAGAGGGAATCTTGGGGGATTCCTCCCCTTCATCAAAATCAGTATCTTCCATGACAGACTCTGGAGATTAGTCTGAATGCCTTCTCTGGCAGGCCCATTTCCTAGGGTGGTCACTTGAGGGAACCTTGGAGGGAAGGGTCAGAATCAGTAGGAGAGCTCACCAACCAAGAACCCTCTAGGCTTATTGAGGCTGACTGTACCTGTTGGACAGGATGAGAGGACATGGTTCCAGAAATGAAAGGGGGTCAGGATGGAACTGAGTGAGAGACAGAGAGGTTACTTTTCTTGACTGGAGAGGATCTTGTCAAAAGCCTCAAAAGTTAAAGCAGAGATTGGGGCCGAAGCTGTATCCCCCTGACCACAGAATGTCAGAGAAGGAACATCTCCAGCTCTAATATGGCTCAGCTCTGACAAAGACAACAGTGCTGTTCCTTAACAGGCAATTGAGATCTGAGGTAATCTGGTGACCAGAGGGAGACTACGGGTAGGGGAGGAGTCTAAGCTCTGGATCCAAGCTCGGTTGGATCCAATAATCCAACTGTTAAATTGGATGGAAAAGACAACACTGGATGTAGCATTTTCTTCCTTTTCACAAACACTCAGCTTTCCTCTGATCCTTAGAAAAAATGACATGGATTAAACAAAGCTTTTCTGCTGTCTGGACCATACTGACTACATAATCCAGGCCAGGGAATGGTAATACTCTTATGACAACTAGCAACTCCTTCATAACAAATTAAAAGGTGCTACACAATTTGAAAGGGGGTTGGTAAGGAGGGGCAATGGGGATAACTGGTAAAGGGAAAACAACAGCACTGACCTCAACAAAGACTTGCCTCAAAAGTTGTGGTGTCTCAGATTTTCAAATCACTCATGAAAGTATAATGCTAACAACAATCTAGAACAATTTCCTGCCACTTAGCTCCCTTACATAGAAAGCCACCTTTTTCCAAAGCAATAAAGTCAGCATTATTTTGCACAGCTCCAACTTGCTCCAAATATGTAGGATATATTCCAATGTTTCTAGAGAACTCACCATTATAACCAAGTATAAGCACCAAACTGTTGAGACAAAATGAAATGCTACAAGCTGTCCTGATTCATTGAACTTGCTGTGTTTAACTTTGGAAAGGTGAAGTCGTCTGTTGATCTTCTGTGGAACAAAAAAAAAAAAAAAACAATTAAAGAGAAAAATCAAATGTAAAGTTTATAGACAAATCACAAAGACCATAAGTAATGTGAAAATCAAAACTTAAAATGCATCATACTCAACAGAATAGATAATAATATAGCAAGTTCAGTAGCCTGATAAACAAATAGTAATAAAACAAATGAAGCAAAGGTATTAAGAAAGCATGGTAACACAATATAGGCTTCAACTGCCAGCTTTTCCAATAACGGAAATAAATAGCTTTTTTTAATAAACAGAAAGCAATCTGATTCTCCCCACTTCCTTCGTAGTACTCACTGATTTTTCCTGCCTACCTAATTCACTTTCCACTGCTGAATCTCGCTTCTTATCTCTTCATAAGCCTGTAAAGAAATTAAGCTCTGATCATCTCCTACCAGAAGGCCACTTACAGGTTCATAGGTTAGTATTAGGCTAACTGCCCTTGCGAACCATTTAAAGCTTAGCCAGTTATCCCCTGTGAGATTCAAACCCTGTACCTTGTGTTTGTAGGGAAAACACCTTAACCATTAGGCCACTCTCCCAACCCCCATTGTTATGCAGTAAACAGGTCTCCAAAATACATCTAGAATGACAGTGAGAATCCTATTATCCAGGGAAAACAGAGCAGTAGTTTTTTTGCACCAGCAGACCAGTTAAATTTATTTATGCACTTCTGTGTGAAACTGCCTTAACAGCAACAGCATCTGTTCTAATCTACCAAGCACTGAAAAGGGTGATTGTATATGACGCGCACTAACTATGCAGATACTTTCCTTTACCTACCCTGCCAGTTGCCACTTCACTTACTCTGGCCAGGAAGCATGATCACCCATGCTGCCAGATACACAGCTGTCATTACCTCTGTGAATGAATGAAGTCTCTCCACTAATCTTTGACACGGTGGTTGAAGATTGCTGACATGCTACACAGCTGTAACCCACACACTGACATCCCATTGCCTGGGCTCAAAATAATTACAATAAAGGTAGCACTTCTATAGTCAAATCTCATCCTAAAGATCAGTATGTTCCAGGTGATGCTATTGAGAAATAGAGAAGAAACGACAGGTGGGGAGATGGATTTGTTAGCATCTGCATAATGTATTGTTCTGCTGTAACCTTAAATAAGACATATTATTGTGAATTTGAAAAAGATTCAAGATTAAAACAGTGCCAATGTGTGACCAAATGACAATGATAGGCATGTGAAAGTACAGGATGACCTACAATGCAATTAACAAGTTAATCTAAGCTTCAACTAGGCACCATATTTCAGTTGCATTTTACTTTTCCTAGGTAAGTGATGTCCTAATTACAAAACAAAATGCAATGTTATCAATGTGGTATGTAAAACACTAACCCACAGACTTGAACAAAGCACATACACACATTCCCTCAGTCTTTATGTCAGAATGAAGGGGAGTACAGGCTTCCAAAATGGCAGCACACTGACCAAAAACCTGATTAGAGCTCTCTCAGTGTGAATACACAGACTGAAACAAAGTTAATAAAGCTTTCAATCTGGCTAACACTGAGCTACTGGTTAGTAATTACACTACCTGTACACTAGCAAAGAAATCGGCAGAAAGTTTGAGAAAATTAACCAAAAAAAAATAGTTATATACTCACCATAACTATGCATCTGTGCTGTCCATTTTCATTCTTCCTCAAAGTATGGGTTATGGATCTGACCTCTGATCTGATTCGGCTGCATATCACAGCCTTAAAGATCCATCTCTCAAGCTCCATCCGTCTATCCATAATGTCCCAGGCATCCTACAATACCTCAGATTGAGTTTGCTACCTTACAGATCCAAAGACAGAGAAGGAAAAAGAAATACCAGTAAGCTAGGGCTCAAATTTGGAACTGAAGGTTACAAAATATCCATGAGATCACTTCAGAAGATGACTGGAAGGGGGGTGGGGAGGTGAGAAGTTGAAGAATGAAAATGGACAACACAGATGCAGTTATGGTGATTGCATAACTTTAATATCAGATGTTGTCCTTTTCATTCTTTCTCAAAGTATGGGACAGAGTACCCAGCTACATGAATCTTGGGTGGCCCTCATAGAAAATGCCAAACTAAAAGCAGCATTTCTTCTAGAAGTTAAATCTTGTTTGTAATGAGCAATAAAGGTATGAGCATTGGACTAGTTAGCTGCTGCACTAGCTAGAGATGAAACTTCTTCTCCTGAATTAAAATTTGATATGGCTGCTAACTGTACTTTGTGAAGAAACTAACATCTTCCTGAAAAAAAACAGAGGCTAAGAATTATAGAACCAAAGAAATAGGTGCAATAAAAGGGTCAATTTCCCTCTCAAGAGCCCAAACTGAAAATCTTTTCAATTTACTATTGCAGATCTTCCTAATAGAAGCTTTCTGGGAAAATAAAAGTGTGTGTCAGTCTGGGGAGGAAAGCCTGGGCTGTCTAGCTATAAATGGAATTGGAGAAACCATGTAGTTAGTTTGAAACCTGGAATGCTGGGGTGCTTCATCCCTGAGAAGTGTAAGAGAAGGTCTGGACTGTGGTTCAGTATCTATGGAGGATAATGAACATGAGACCAAAGGAAGGGGAACCACACCTGACGAAGCCAGAAAGAGGCAACAAGGATTAATGAGCTGTTCAAATGACTGGCTTTCTGTAAGAATTTTGGAATTGGAGGTAGCAGTAGGTAAGCATAAAGAAGTCCGGAGTGCCAAATGTGGACTAAGGCATTTCTCGATGACTCCCCCTGAGAGGAGATTAGGGCAAATGCCTACTGTAGTTGTGGGGAGATGCAAAAAGATCACTTCAAGTTTGGCCCCAATGATAGAAAAGTTTCTCCTCCAATGACTGACTGAGAAACCACTCATGAGGTAACAAAATGGACCTGTTAAGTTTGTCCACTAGTATGTTGGATTTCCCCAGAATGTACATTGCCACTAGAAAGCAGCTGGAGGAGCTCACCCACTGCCACACTTTCATCGCCTCTTGACAGAGTAGGTAGGAATGCGCTCTCCTTTATGTACCAAACCACAAACATGTCAGTTTGTATCACAATGGTTAGTAGAAGGAGAACATCCTGAAAGGTCTGCAACGCTAATAGAACTACTCTCATCTCTAGGATACTGATATGCAAACTGGTCTCCTGGGGGGTCATGTGCCTTAAACTGTCCATTCAAACAAATGTCCCCTCACCCCACATGGAAAGCATCCGTGGTCCCCATGGCCACTGGGGAAAGAAGAATAAATGGATAAATCATGTAAATCTCATCCGACTGAATCCACCAACAAATACAATTTTTGCATACTCTGGTCAGCTTGATGGGAAATGATACAGAATGTTGTAGAATGGACCACTGAACAGCTAGAGTCCACTGGAGAATGCACATAAAGTAATGAGCCAGGGGGACCAATGGTATGGTGTTATGGCTGCTGCCACCGAAGCCATTGCCTGTAGAATCAGTTTGGGTGGAGGAGCAGACTGATGAAGAATCTGTAGAACCTGAAGCTTGATTGTTTCCACACCATGTATAGGTAGAGAGGCAATCTAACTTGCTGTGTTCAACTGAGCACCTATGAACTCCAGGCTCTGAAGTGGCTGCAAAGTTGATTTGGGAATACTGACTGAGATGCCTAATCTTTAACAAAGTTAGAGTAAATAGTTCCTAGACCAGTCTAAGATATATCGGGTTGGGGAAGTGAGGAGCCAGCCATTAAATATGGAAACACCTGGAATCATTGCAGTCTCAGGTGAGCTGCCACCACTGCCATACACTTCATGAACACCCTGGGGGCTGTGATGAGACCAAAGGGCAGGGCTCTGAACTGATAGTGACTACCCCCCCCCCCCAGCCAGAAGCACAGGTACCACTAGGAGCATCTGTTCATCTTGACATAAAAAGTACATGTCCTGAAGATCAGTTAAGCACACCCAACTGTCCATGTGCACAAGTGGCATGATGGACTGAACAGTGACTATTCTGAACTTTGACTTCTTCACAAATAAGTTCAGGTTGCTTAGATCCAAGATTGGTATTGAGACCCTGTTTTTTTGTTTAGCAGCTTTTGAATCTCTAGAGATGCCGCTTCTCTCTGACTGGATAGAATGTCAGGAAGCTTCTTTCAATTGGCTGATGGGAGTCTGGAAAAATGGTATGACATAACCTCTGGATATTATTTTTCGTACCCAGGAATCATTTGTTAAAGAAACCCAGGCATCTGCGTGCAAGGACAAGCACCCCCCCGACTGCATCCAGGGGTAAGCAGTTGGGCAACCCTTCAGAGTCGCTAAAAGGGTCTTGGAAACTTGGCTTTGTGGGCCTCCTCTTCCACAAGAATAGTAGCTTCCAAATGAACTCCTTCCTGGAGTGGTTATCCTAGGGTGGATCCTGGAAAGACCCCTTGGATTTATGTAACCACATTTTCTTTCTCCCAGAATCAGAGGGGGCAAGACTGTTGAGAAGGAGAAAAAAAAATCCCTACGGTAGTCAGTATCTTTCCTTCATGTTCATTGTGGGAAAGTGTTTCATTAACAGAAGGGCTAAACAAAGACATTTCATCAAAAGCAGCACTGATGAAAGAGGACTTGAAGGTTTCCTCAAAAACGGCATAACTCCATCCATGCATGTCTACAGATGGCAATGCCTGAACCAGCAGCCATGAGGTATCCTCTGTGGCACGAGACATCAACTTCATGGACATACCAGATATGGATAACAGAGTGGCCAGCTGTGAAGATGACGTCTTATAGTCCTCCACAGACACAGACTAAAAGGGATTGGGAGAGCTGCGTGTTCAAATCTCTCAACAGTCTTGTAAAGTGCGTTAAATAATTCAGGGACCTCACAGCAAAGATCATTGAAGCAAATATGTGCTTCCCAAATCTATCCATCACTCTCAACTCTCTTTTAGGGGGAATGAACACAGGAGCTCTGTTCGGCTAACTCATTTTTTGTGACTCCCACCACAATCACACTATCAACAGGGACTCCTTTGCTCCAATGGGGTCTGTCCTTCTGTGGTGCCAAAATTGTAACTGGGTGATGAGGAATTTGTCTGACAGAATCTGGCTCCTTCCATACCCGGAGAGAAACTAGGTCGATAAATTCATCAGCAAGGGAGGCAGCCAAGACATAGATGGGCTGGAGACAGAAGTTTAAAAAAAACTGACTTCTCTGGAGAGGGAGTATCTGAAGACCATCTATCCTTTTGCTTAAGAATCTCTAGGATGTCTCCAAATGAGAGGTCACCCAGGAGATCAGAGGGACCCTCCCTTTCTTTGAAGTCAGTATCTTCTGTGACAGATTCCACAGGGGAATCTATGTGCCTCCTTTTGCACATCCTCTTGCAGGAAATCTCCTTAGTGGGATGCTCTGGGGAGGTATCCAAAGAGAGGGGAAGTTCTTCTAGGGAAACCGTCTGAAAGTTACTTGGTAATGGCTGTCCCTGTGGAGTAGGTCTGATGGCAAAGCTTGGACCATGTGGAAGAATAGATGGAGGATCCAAAGAAGAGAGAGACATCAACTCTCTTGGATGAGAGAAGGCTCTTTCCACTATCTTGAAAGTAGACGGACCAGGAGAAGCCATAGCCAGCCACACCAGAGGTGAAACTTCTGAAGTGGCCAAGTGCTGACCCTGCCCTAATCCGTGCGTGCTTAGAGGAGGGAGATGGACCCGAGCTCTCTAGTGCTGAGGCTTTGAGGTGCAAAGATGACTCTGACAACATTGGAGCAGACCATGATCCCTGCCACCCCCCCCCCCAAAACCAAACACCAATGCTATGGCTCCGGGACTCATTCTGTTCTGAAGGAACAGGAACAGAACTAATTAGGGAAACTGAGTGAAAGACCTGACTTCAGATCAGACACAGACTCTCTCAGGGCTCTTGGACATGAGGGCTCTTAAATGATAAGATGGATCGGAGGAGGAGATACAGCTACATGGGAAGTGAAGGGAAAGCTCATGGATCCAATGGGAGATGGAGACAGAATAATCCCATCTTGATTGAGCTCTGAGGAACTTCCCCCTCATCCTATCCATGTTGGCTTTGGAAAGACTTCTGGAGGATCTCACAGAGGAGGTAGTGGACTGAGGCCTAGGTCTCTCCTTGGTGTAGTTTGAAGAAAAGGAAATTGGAGCAGACGGGATACTGGATCAACTGCGAACCTGACTGAACAAGTTCATGGGGACTTAGATATACAAGCTGAATCTGAGGTCTAAGGATCCGAAGACTGCTTAGGAGACTTACCAATATGATAGATGGATCTGATGATTTTGGATACAAAGGTTTCTTTCTAGGATCTGAACAGGTCAGAGCTGAAGTTCTTTGGATCTTCTTAGGGGGCTCCGAAGAAGCTGCAGACGACAAAGGTGATTTCAGAGAAGGAGTAAAGGATCTCTTCCTGGACTCCAAAGAGGCTTTAAGGTATTTACTGGGGGACTGAACTCCTATCACATGAAAGGAAGAGGGAGGCAGCAACTTTTCCTAAACCAGTTTTGTTCCTCCAGTCTGCTATTGCCCTAGAATTAAACTAGAATTAGTGGAAAGAAGTGCAACTCCTAGACAATAAACACACTTTATGTGGGCATCAGAATTTGGAATTTTGTGCCCACAGGAAGTGCATTTCTTAAAGCTAGCTGGTTTCTCAGTCATGACTAGTTAGCAATATACAGAAAGACAGCAGTAAAAGTTTTTTTTTTTTTTTTTTAATAAAGGGTGCTACCAACTATGGTAGAAAGGATACCCTTAAACAGAGTAAGGAGGACAGGGTATCAAGAAAAGATTGGTACAAACAATGGTACACTTATGACTACCAAAAAGGTAGAAAAAAATAAGACCTAATGGGAGAAAAGACATAATGAGGATAGTAGAAGGATAATATATATCATGAAAGAAAGTAGAAAAGTACAATTTTCACAAAAAAGCTAAAACTAAGCTCCGGGAGAGAATCAGTGTTCGTGTGAGATGGCAGCAAATGAGATCTGAGGTATTGCAGGATGGCTGGAGGCTTATGGATAGAGGGATAAGCTCAATAATTGGATCTGCAAGTCTGTGATAAGTAGCCAAACTGTAACTGCAGCTGGATCCGTAATCTACATGTTAAGGAAGAATGAAAAGTACATCTGATCAAAAGAAAAAAGTCCAGGAAGAATCTTACAGCTGTTCAGCAAAAAAGCAGTTCAACTTTCAGCTTTGGTGCAGAAGATAGCTTCCAGTAATTTAGAGGAAAATTAAATAAATACAGTCAGCTATGTTCAAAATAAGTGAACTGTCAGAGGAATATATAAAGTCAAATAACAAAGGGCAAGAAAAAATAGAAAAAGCTTTAATTAGCTACCCAAATGAACAGATAAAATTACAAGCATCGGAGGCTGAAATGAAGAAAAGTCTGGCTGAGCATGAGGTGTCTCACGAAGTGCCATTTCAAAAAACAAAACAAAAAGAAGAGTAGGAAGACAGCACACACAGAGAAAACCTGAGGTTTTCTGCTGTCCAGAGAAACTGGAAGGAATAGACTGCACAATTGTTTTATGAAAGCACATATCAGCAACTGGACTGGTATTTTACAGAAGGATTTATTAACTGAGAGGACACAATATGTGTATGCTCCAAATCTAGCCATGAGAAAGCAACCAAGACCAATATTAGTAAATATGCAATCAGTTCATACCTCTCAAATGTCCAGATTTTCATAGAAAGCCCAGATTTTTGTTTCATATGTTTGGTCTGTTCCTCGCAACATTTGTGTTTTCTAGCACAACACCACTGAGGACTGAAGTCACTAAATAATGGCATACATCAGTTTCAGATTGCATATCCTTTAGGAAATGCATGCCAATGCAAAACCTGTTATTCTAGCAACTAATTTTATAAGAACAATATTTTAAAATATGTCCGTATTTTTGGGCCTTTGTCGCTTAGACCCCCCCCCCTATTATTTAAGCCTTTGCCCAGATTTCTTGTGCAAAAAGGTTAAGAGTTATGGCAACTATACCAGCAGAAAAAGTTGCTCGACAAAACTAAGGAAGAATGGACTTACTGAACACTGGGGAAAACAGACAAAATGATTATTCACTGTACACCAGGCAGAAGGGGTGCATGTTTATCCAAGCAATCAGGAAAAGTTGAGAGGCAGGTATGTGAGTCAAGCTGTCATATCCAGCTATCTTCAAAATATTTTTCTTGTAGATGCAGACATTCTTTTGATGCACAAGAGGCTAAGTACAAAATACAAAAGTTTATCCAACAAAGAGTGAACCAGCAAGCAGAAGGAGACTCTGTTTCTCACTCTTCTAACAAGAAAACCTGCAGACAGACTTTGCCAGAGAAATATTTTCTATTCTTTAGATGGAAAGTGCTTGAAAGATATAACAAAAGCACAGGAGCCAACTAGAAAAATCAGGAGTATCATGGAAATGAACCATAAATTGATAGTGGGAAGCAAATGATCACAAAGACCAGCAGCACTGCAAAATTAATGAATAAGTGGGAGACTGTAAAGCAGCAATCCCATTAAAAACAGGAATAGGTGTGACATGATTTTGCAAAAAGAATAGAGACTAGAATTTAGTTGATTATCTTCAACTAGTGGATAAACTTCATAGCAGAAACCTCATTTTATGTCAACATTTAGGAGGAGACTAAAATAGTAATTTAAAACAGTTTTGTTCTACTTACTATTTATCTAACTAAGTTTCATGATATAAATTACTTGTTATACTGTAAAGCAGTTTTGTACAGTGTGCAGTCAGGTGCATTTTAAATGCGAGGTGGTTGAAGTTTTATCACTGACTGCTGTATTTGTTAAAGCTATTACATCAGGAATGTACTTTTTCTTAGTTGCAAGGAATCCACACTTTACACTGTAACAAAGTGTAAGAAAGGACTGACAGAAACAAATTAAAGTTAATATAATGTTGTGATCTTGTGCTGATGGGGGATGTAAAGGTGTGTTGATTACACAGTACATGGATTTAAAATAGTGACTTCCCCAATTTTTACAGAGAGGGATACCTGGATTGATGTCCTTAATTTATGATATAGACATTTTTGAGAAAACATGCTTGAAAATAAGATTAAATTATGAAAGTCAGATACTTTTTCCATTTGCAAAGTCATTAGCTACCTTTTTCCATTTGGAAGGTCTTTCAATGTAATATGAAGTCTACAAGTGCAAGTAATCGTGACAGGTCTAAACAGTGTGTTTGGAGTAAAATTTACAAAGCTTCTTTCACATATCTGCCAAGTTACTGTTTTTTTTTATTACTAACCGTTTTTACTTGTGGATGTGTATGCTGCAGAGGCAAACAATTTCTGAGAAGCCTGTACACCATCTGCCAAGTGAAATGTAGAAGCTACAGCATAACTAACCTTTAAATGTACACTAACAAGCATTTCAGTGAAAAATAAATTAAGTTTGAAACTGTGGAAGTGAATACATTGTAGAAGTTGCTGTCTCCCCAGCAGCCTTAATACTTTAATGCATTTAATATTATTGTGCACAATTTTATTTATTTAAAGGTAGCCAGTGCATTTTTTGTTCTTCTTTCATTAGGTAGCTAGTGCCAAAAACAAAACAAATGAGTTTTAAAACAGCAAAAATATGAAAGAGATAGGAGGAAAAGCAATGTACAGTTGTGTACACTTACCATAAATGTAGATGTTCGAGTGTATTCACTGTTGCAATCATTACATTTGGGTAATCTGCTTGCAGTAGCCCTCAGTCGTCCTGATTATCAAAGTCTTGGGTCCCGTGTCAGTTGCTGTCTCATCTTCCATGACGTCAGGTAGTCAGGGGTATAAAGCATGAAGCCAATGCCATTACATCAGTTTTTCTTGCCCCAGATGTCAGGTGCCCCCATAATGGGAAGCAATTATATATACAAGGTTACACCTCCAACAAAAAAGTAAATACACCAAAAAGCTTTAAACATAGTAAGCAAGAATACAGCTATAGCCAACAGAAGTCTGGAGGGAGGGTAACTAGGACTGCAACAGTGAATAAACTCGAACATCTACATTTATGGTAAGTGTACACAACTGAACTACGTTCTTCATGTTTCACTGTTGCAGTCTTCACATTTGGGTATATTCCCAAAGCTACGGATGGGAGGAGGAAAGTAGATAGCATTAGGACCACCTATAAGGCCCTGCAAGACTGCAGTGGCAAACCCAGCTCTGGATTTAGAGAAAATTGGCAAATCGTAATGCTTGGTGAAAGTATGTACAGAACTCCAGGTAGCAGCTTCTAGGATGTCCCTGGTAAGGACACCTCTGAGAAAGGCTGTAGAGGTAAATGCAACCCTGGTTGAATGCGGTCTGATCCCCTGTGGGATAGGTTTTCCATGGTGCTTATAGCAAAAATGAATGCATTGTCCTATCCATTTAGAAATGGTCTGCTTTGAAATGGCCTTCCCCTCTGTCCCTGCAGCAAATATAACCAGCAACTGTTCAGATTTCCTGAGAGTTGTCTGTGCACATCTAAGGAGTGCAGTATATGTTCCCCTTTGTTCTGTGGATTAGCAAAGAAGGTTGGCAAATGAATAGACTGATTAAATGCCACACTGGATACTACCTTAGGCATGAAAGAGGGATTGGTCCTGAGGGACAACCTGTCCGCATGAAAGATGATGAAAGGCTCCACTGCCATAAGGGCCTGTAATTCAGACACCCTTCTTGCTGAAGTGATGGCTAAAAGGAAGGCTGTTTTCCAAGAAAGACATTTTAAATCTGCACTTGCAGCGGGCTCAAAAAAAGGTACAGTGAGTTTTTCCAATACAAAGTTAAGGTCCCAGGCTGAAGTAGGGGCTCTCTTGGGTGGTCTTACACTCTTGGCCCCCCTGAGGAACTGCTTGAGCAGTGGATGAGAGAAGAGCGGTGGTTCTGTGCTGTAATGAGCTGAAGCATGAATTTCGATGAAGAAAAAGGAAAGGCCCTTGTGAAGCATCTCAGTTAAGTATTGAAGAATCTGAGGTAAATTGGGCGCTGCTGTGCCCATCCCTTGAGTTTGGTTCCAGGAAAAGAATCTTTTCCATTTTTCAGCATAGGATTTTCTAGTACTAGGCCTCCTTAACTCCAGAATGACATCTAACACTTGTTTACTGAGGGATGGTACCGGCGAGATCAGGTAATGAGCCAGGCTGCTAGGTTTAGGGTTTGAAGCTGAGGGTCTAGAATCTGGCCCTCCTGCTGGGGCAGCAGGGTAGGGGTCTGAGGCAGAAGCCATGGTGCCAGCAGTGACACTGCACAAGAGGGGGTACCAGTGTTGGCGTGGCCAGTCTAGTGCAATCAGTATTGTCCTTGGTTTGTCCTGTTTGATCTTTAATAGTACCTTGGAGAGGAGAAGTAGAGGGGGAAAGGCATAAACTGATAGGTTTTTCCATGTGAAGGACAGGGCATCCACTTTCCAAGCTTGTTTGTAGGGAGTCCTTGTGCAGAATTTGTCCAAATGGTAGTTCTGGGGGGAGGCAAACAGGTCCATCTCTGGGCTCCCCCATTTGTTTCTTAAAATGTTGAATATCTTTGGATCCAGTTTCCACTTGTGTGGGTCCATAGGATTTCTGCTTAGGTCTGCCAGTGTATTTAGCTTGCCTGGCAGGAACTGAGCTTGTAGGTGCACTTGGTAGCACAAGGTTGTGTTCCACAGAGCCATGGCTAGTCTGCAGAGAGAGTATGAGTGGGTTCCCCCCTGCTTATGTACCACATAACAGTGGTGTTGTCAGTCTTTACTAATAATTGTCCTGGAAGAATGTGGTCCCTGAAGGCTGTCAGAGCATTCTGTACTGCTAACATTTCTTTTTAACAGATATGTAGGTGCATTTGACTCTGGTTCCATTTGCCCTGAATGCACTTCCCTGCCAATTGAGCCCCCCATGCATAGTCTGATGCATCTGTTAGGGTTTGGGCGGCAGGGGGTAGAGTGAATGGCAGTCCCTTGTTTTGGTGGCAGGCCTCTGCCCACCAAAGGAACTCTATCTTTAGACAAGGCAGGATGGTAATCATTGATTCTAGGTCCTGAGAATGTTGACACCATAGGCTTTTTAGATACCATTATAGTTTCCTCATATGCAGTCTTGCATTTGGAATTAGTAGAATGCAAGAGGGCATGAACCCCAGGGCTTGCAGTATTTTCCTTGCAGATAGCTGGGTCTTTGTGGCCAGTTTTTTGAAGTAGGCTGTCAAGCGAACTTGTTTCTCTGGTGTGAGGTAGGTCATCTGGGAAGTTGTATTCAAACTTGCTCCCAGGAATACAATTTGTTGGCAGGGTACTAGATGTGATTTCTTTTCGTTTATGGTGTACCCCAGAGTAGTTAGTAATTTCTTTACAAATGCCAGATGGTTTAATAGTATGTCCTGGCTTTCTGCCTGAATTAGACAATTGTCCAGGTATGGGTATATCTGAATATTTCTTTGCCTGCAACATGCAATGACTGGAGCTAGGCACTCTGTGAATACCCTGGTAGATAAGCCAAAGGGCAGTGCAGAGAACTGATGGTGCATGTAGCCTGCTCTGAAGCGTAGGTATCTTCTGCAAGATTCCCTTATTGGGATGTGCAGGTAGGCATCTTTTAAATCCAGTGTTGCCAACCAGACATTTATGCCTAGTATAGGAAGCAGCTGATGAAGAGTTAGCATTTTGACTTTTGGGATTACCAAAAACGTGTTTAGGTAGACAGGTCCAGGATAGGACCCCAGGAATTGTTTTTTCTGGGTACCAGGAAAAGTCTTGAGTAGAAACCTTGCCCCATTCATCTTCTGGGACAGGCTGAATAGCCCTGATGCTTAGAAGAGAGAGAACTTGCTTTTGAGCCTCTGCCCACTGATTTGGGGGTAGGTCTGGCCAAGCATTTGGGGCTGGTAAGGAGTGAAAGTGAAATCTGTATCCTTAGGAAACTATTTAAAACCCATTTGTCTTGGCTAATGAGTTCCCAGTTTTTTGCATGCAGGGCGATCTTTCTCCCTAAAGGAACAGTCAGTTGAGCAGGGCTTGGAAGGTTTAAAGTTAAGTCATTGGGACAGTTTACCATAGGGGGTGTCTTACTTCTCCCAGCTTTGGAAGTGGGAGCCCCCACTTCTTAGGCCTGTGAGTACCTTGGGACTGAAACCTGGGTGTTCTGCTGGTTCTGGGTTTTGACTGAGAAGGCCTGGAAGAGGCAGGAAAGGACCAGTTCTTAGAAGGCCAGTGCCTACTACATCTGGGAGGCTGTACTTGCATTTAACAGTTTGCATAGATTTAGCTTTTTCCTCCATCTTTTTAAGTACATCTTCTGCCTTGTTGCCAAACAGGTGGTCTTGGTTTAAGGGAGCATCCAGTAATTTAGCTTTAACATGATCTGGCAAAGATTGCTCCTTTAGCCATGCATTCTAACTACAGACCCAGTAACAGCAGCCCTGCAAGATGCCTCTAATGAATCAAAACCACATTGCAAAGTATGTTTTCCAACTTGTTCAGCAGAATGCATTAAATCCTGTAATTTATTTTCAGCACAGTCAGGAATTAACATCATTTTCTGTTTAAGCAATCCATTAATATGCTGCTGATACTTTAACATATGAAACTGGCAGTTTAAGACCCTAATGGCCAAAGTTGCAGAAGTATATACCTTTTTACCCCATCTGTCCAGGGCCCTGGAATCTCTATCGGGGGGGGGGGGGGGGTAGTTTTTCTGGCAGTAGTAGCCTTAATGCATTCGGGTCCCTGTGAAATGGTCTCAGGATGCACTGTAGGATTCTTAAAGAGGTATTTGTGAGAGTCAGGTACCCTCTAATACCGGTCAGGTTTTCTGGGAGCCAGAGGTAGAGAGAGAGTCAGGGGCCAGGCTAGATTCCGAGAAGGCATCATCTACAATGTCCAGTACAGGAGGGATAGCTAGAGGCCTGTTTTGAGGTAGGAGTAAGAATTCTCGAAGCCTCTTTTTGGAGTCAGAGTAATCCTGAGAAGGCATCATCTACAATGTCCAGTACAAGAGGGATAGCTAAAGGCCTGTTTTGAGGTAGGAGTAAGAATTCCCAAAGCCTCTTTTTGGAGTCAGAGTAATCCTGGCTTTCCCAGTGGAAATGCTCCCTAAGAGTATGCAAGGTTTCACCAAAAGAGAAATCCTCTGGAGGGGAAGCAGAGGGAATAGAGTCCTCTGCATCAGAATCCTCATAGGTAGATAATGGCAACTCCTGGTCATCAGAGAAAACAGAAATTTCAGAATCCTGATCAGAAGAATCAGACAGAAAATCAGTTCTAGGTCTCTTAGAAGGACAAGAGTGGCTTCAGTGAAACATGAAGAACATCTGCTTCTGGCACCACGTGGCAAGAAAGACTGATGTAATGGCATCGGCTGCATGTTTTATATCTCTGACAACCTGACGTCATGGAAGAAGAGACAGCATCCAACGCAGGAATCCAAGACTCTGGCATTCAGGCTGGCTGAAGGCTACCTGCAGGCAGATAAACCCAAATGTAATGACTGCAACAGTGAAACACGAAGAACATCAACAATTATTTAGGGGGTCTAAAAAGTTAAAAGTATTGCAGAATAAGGGGAATCTCTCAGAACAAAAAAACAAGACAATGCATAAATGGAAATATTTGTGAAGGACTTAATTATGCCAAGATTAAAAGAAAATAAGGCTCAGTAATTAGCAGCTCACATAGGAAGAATGGAGATGAAAACTGTGATATATAAACAATTAACAGGGTAGCCCCCATGAACAGATGGTATTCATACAGATGTTTGGAGGGAAGGAAGTATTAAAGATCTGGAAGGTTTTGTTTAACAGTATTTTTAAAGGGGGGGGCGGTACTAAAATCTTGAAAGAAAGGTGGTATGCTATATTACACAAAGAGAGTGAACCCCCCCCCCCCACAAAAAAATCTTCATATAGATCCATTTCAAATTAAACAATGATTATAATGTGTTTATGTCTACAGTAGCTCAGACCGTTGCAAAAACTGATAGGTACAGATCAATGTGGTTTGGTGGAGGAGAGGCAAACATTTGATAACATTAAAAGAAGAATAACGATCCAGAGGAAAACAGACTGTAAGCATACACCACTATTGTTTGTGGAACTTGATGCCGAGAAATCGTTCAATAAGGTAAATAATTTGAGATTCCAGGAGTACCACAATGGTAGCATTTGTATTCTCTGACAGACTAGTATAGTAAAATTAGGAGAATAAATGAAGGGTTTCGAGGCAAGAATAAAGGTGGGAACATTCCTCTCAGCAAAGCTACATATGAATAGAAGAACCAGGCAGGGATGTCCCTTTGTTTGCTTTATACTTAGAGACATTTATAAAGAAAATAAGGGACTCACAAATAAAATGATATAGATGGTATGGTAATAAAGAACAGTTAGCTTTGCATACAGATATTATTTTGTATGTGATGTATCCAGAAAACGAAATGTCAGTGTTATGGAACATTTTAACACCTTTATTAAATTATCACTCAAGACATAGGCAAACATACATTCATATAAAAGAAAACAAACCATGTTAACTTGTTCACAATTGCAAATGATATACATGCTTTTATACAATTATCACTAACCCAGCATTACATAAACTGTTCAATTCCTGCTTTCCCTTAAATCTCATTCCTCCTCCAAAACATTAGTCTGCAAGTATTCTTCCGACAATTTCCATTTTTTCTATGTAGTTTGCTCCTACCCTTTTCTAAAGATTCCACTTCTAGTTCTTCCAGCTCTGTTACAATATTCATCACTTAAAAGTACAGTTGGTCTTGACTTTGATTTCCACTTTCCAGTAACTGCTTTTTTGTCAGCCACCAGAGTTAAACTTAACAAGGCCTTGTTATGTCTTGGCAATTCAGATCCTGTATCCCAGCTCAGAAAATAATTTCCTTAGTTACATCCATTTGCTCACCCAATGTTTCTGAGAGTACTCTGTAGAGTATTTTTAAAATCTGCCAACTCATTACACTCCCAGAACACATGTTCCCAGTTATCTCTTTCTTCCCAATAACACCTGTGTTATGGAACACTGAGACAGTTTTGTCTTTTTGAGATATTAAGCTAATGATGAACAAAAGCTATAGCAGTAAACTAAGTATCTACACAAAATGGTCCTGCAATACCCATTTACTATGTCCATTGCTTTCTCCAGTTCTCCTTTTCTGCAAAGAAAAGAGCAAACCAGCAGCTGTTAATATTCAATCTCTCTCTCTTGATAATCTTTAGCCTACTTAACCCACACAGTCAATACACCCAACCTCCCAGTCTTGCAGAGTTCAAATTTTCTCAGTTCATCTAAGGCTAACTCTATGAACCATTTACATTTTACCAGCTGTAGTTTTGCTGTTTGAATCCACAGCCTGCAACATGCATGAGCCCAAATAAAAGGATGTCATATATGGTCAAGCAGTTAGGATTCCTGGTTTTCACTCAGTCAGCCCAGGTTCGAGTCCAAGTAAGGGAATGGGCTATGACTGGAAACATCCTATAGGCTTGTGATAATGTGCTATTCAATTCTTATCAAAAGTAAACTATTTGCAATAACTGCAGTACTGTATATTTGCATTACAAACTGCAAAAGGCCCCTTCATTGATCTTCCATAGTTATTCCACTGTTGAAATACTTTCTGACTAAAGTAAATATTATTGAAGTCAAATTTCATACTCCACAGAAGACTTTTAATAATGGTGAGCTACAAACACACTAATCATGGCAGCTCCCTCCTTAGGCTTTATGTTTGTGCTTCCAAGGCATTTGCACTGTGCTATGCTGGAAATGATTTTGTAAGCTCTCATCTGTCAAAGTAAACTGAAGGAAATACTAGAGTTATCAATGAAGACTGCAATCTGGAAACTTTTCAACATGCCAGACAATGCCAAAATGTCACTGGAACCACTGTGCCACTTATCTCCACACAAAACAATCAAATAAAGAGGGCTTGGAAAAAGTAACTCCAGTAGTCTTCTTTTACTAAAGACCTTTATTGAATTATCACTTGTGACAAAGACAAATTTACGCATTTTATATATATATATATATATATATATATATATATATATATATATATAAATAAATGTGATCAACCTGTATTAAAAAGTGCAAACATTATACTTCACATACACTGCTATACATCATACAACCTAAGCAACATTACATAAATTGTTCAATTCCTGCCCTTTTTTTAAATAAGCTTCTTTATTAAACCATCACTTATGACACAGGCGATCATACATTTATATAAATGAAAATAAACCACACTGAAACAATCTTAGTTGCAAGCATTTTACATCACAAACCATACTGACACAGTCCCAAGTAGCAAACATTATACATCAGTTGTAATCTACCCAATCACTTTCAGTCAAACATTATATAGCTCATTTAAGTCCTGCCTTCTTTTAAACCTCATTCCTTCCCTGTATGTACAGTTCCCATAGTTCCCATTTTTTTCCTGTGTAGTTTGCTCCTACCCCTTTCTAAAAACCTGAATTCCAGTTGTTTTACCTCTGTTACTACGTTCACTACTTGTAGTACAATTGGTTTAGATTCAGATTTCCAATTTCTAGTAGTTTCTTTTTCGGCAGCCATCATAATTACATACAGCAAGGCCTTACTATGTCCAGGCAATTCTGATTCTGTAACACAGCTCAGAAAAATCATCTCCCTCATCACACAAATCTAACCAGCCAGCATCTCTGACAGTGCATCCCACAGGGAATCCTTAAAAGTCCACCAACTCACTGCACTCCCAGAAAATATGTTCCCAGTTACCACTTTCTTCCCCCTTCACACCTCCAACATTTGCTGTCTACCTGAGGAAAAATTCTCTGGAGTCTACTTAGGGTATACAAATATCTATGTAAACATTTCCAAGTAAAAATCCTAAACCTTCTACATTTTGTTGCATATTTGGGAGATATACATATATCCTCCCATTGTTTTTGTGAATTGCTTATCCAATCTCTCTTCCCAATCCTTTCTAATCTCCTCTGATTGATTCTTACAGTTATCATGCAATATTTTAAATGCACTACTAATTATTCTTTTTTTAATGGCAGATTATGTTATAGATTCTTCGAAAAACTCTACCAGTGCTGGTCTTTCATTTACGGTCCCCCTGCTTCTTTCACTTTGCCTATACTCTGATATCGATCCTTGATATGGAAGGCAATCTCTAACCTGCAGTTCAAATAAATTCTTGCTGTCTTCCCCATTTTATCATCTTTCCCCCTCTAGTTATTTGGTCCCAATACTTTGGTTCTTTTGCCAGTTTTCTCCAATAAATTCCAGCCCCCTCTTGCCTACTGTCTATATCCCTAATGGCAGTCATCCCTATCGGCAGAATCTCCTTTCTCCATTCCCATGTTGGCTTAGTTCTTAGGATACTTTCTGCAACTTTATAGATATAATAATCTGTATGACTATTGTTATTCTCCTTAAAGGCCTGCATCCAAAATCCCAGTCTCTCCTTGTTTCTTGAGCTTTCCCCGTTTCGCCATCATCCCTTTCACTTTGAATTATTGTTTTCTGCCTGTCCTATGCATAGGAGCCTTAAGTGTGTAGCTCTGAAATGCCCCTTCAATCAGGTAATCCCAATCTACTCTGTTCTACTGGAAAAATCAGCTTAACCCACTTGACTATTGCCATCTTTCCCCTCCCACATAAAGTCCTTCAGCTCTTTTCTTAATTGCCATCCACAGCTTATCCTCTGGTTGAGAAAAAATATACCTGACCTGTGTACAAGACTAAGAACATTCTGGGAGAAATATTCAAATTCCATTAAAGCAGTTTTAGGTGGAATATAAATACATCCCAGTGTAATCCTCCTCCCTTGCCACTGGCCCCTTAGCACTACAAATCTGCCATTATCATCTTTTTTATCCTCTTCTACCACTATTGGAGCTACTTTTGCAATTAATGTAAGTACTCTTCTTTTCCTTTGTCTCAGGATATTCAGCTGAATAACCATCCTGAAAACCTTTATCAAATTCACATGTTCCATTCTTTCCAAGTGTCTCCTGGAACATAGCTATTTGTACTCCACATTTTGTTAATATAGTTCACTATACTTTTTTGTATTTATCTGTGAGACCATTGACATTTAAAGACATTACCAAAAGCATCATTGCATTAAAAAGTTATTATTCCCACATTTGTGTATAACACCTTGTTTGTTAAATGTCTAGTTTCAGATTTTGTGTTACATGCATACTCTGTTAGGCAGAATGAAGAACCACAAGTAGCCACCTTGCGTTCTAAGCTGGCTGCAACAGTCAAGAAGCTAACTTTAGAATATTTATATTCACTACATAGAGAAAGCAGACTGCTCAATAAAATGGCAGTGACAGGCATGTTTGTAGACTTTATCCAAACATGCCTGTCCTAAATCACCCTCCTCAAGGAAGGGCAAACCTGTCTGGTGGACATCTGTAATAAACAAACTCTATAATAAAAGGAAAAAAACTGCTGTCTAGGACCAAGAAGGATCAAGTGCCTAATTGGAAGCAATCTCTACTTAGTCTGAACAATGAAATAAGAGCACTAGTGAAATCTTCCAAAGCAAACTTAGAGTCCAAACTGGTCACATCTACTAAAGACAATCACAAGGCTTTCTTCGCATATGTCTGCAATCTCGAGGGAAGCACTCAAATCTGTTCAGAACTGGTGGTCAAGGGACACCACATACACAAACACCATAGATATAGTCAACCTGCTGGCAGACAGGTTCACTGAAAACTTCACCCCTCTCCCCCTATCAGTAAATCAGGACATCCCCAGTACCTGCCGTCCTTCCCTTATCTCAAGTCATCACTGCCCTCTCAAAGGCAAAAATACAGCCTCCACGGGACCAGATAACATCACAGGCTGCATCCTACACAAACTCAGACAGACATTTGCAGCACCATTAGGCACCCTATTCAACCAAAGCCCGAGTCTGGCTTAATCCCAGCTGAGTGGAGTACAGCCAAGGTCATCCCTTTGCACAAAGGTGGAATGTCCACCGATCCAGAAAATTAAAGACCCATCAGCCTAACTAGCCTGATCTGCATGGCCATGGAATGGATTACCATGGACCTCATTAACAAGCCACATTGGCAACCTCCAAACATTTGATCCCACGCAGCTTGGTTTTGTCAAGGGGAGGTCATGGCTGCTAAATTTGGTCGACTTCTTTGGACAGTCACCAAAGCCATAGAAGAGGGGAAGACTGTGCACAGCCCCTACCTTGACCTGGTTAAGGGTTTCGATGCTATTCCCCACTCTTGTATAATAGATCAACTCTCTCAACTAGGCATAAATCTGTATGTTACCAGATGGATAGCAAACTGGCTCACTGACAGAACTCACCTAGTCAAAATAGGGGAAGCCACCTCAAGCAGTCGACCCATAATGAGTGGTGTACCCCAGGGATTGGTCTCCTCCAGGAGGGTGCCACCCAAACATATGACTGGTGCCAGAAACATGGCCTTAAACTGAATGGCAAAAAAATGCATCAACCCCTTTGGGGAGAGTGACATCCCCACAAATTATCACATTACTAACAAGATCCTAAGCATGCAATCGGTGGTGAGGGACTTGGGCACAGAGTTTGACAGCAAACTGACTTTTGACCACCATATTGCCTCTGTTGTACGGAAAACTTTCTACATGGCCCACCTTACTAGTAAGGGTATCTCATCCAGGGACATGGTGGTCATAACATCCGTGTATTCTTCCCTTATAAGACCCATTATTGAGTACAATGCCGCTTTTGGCATGTACCTCACAAAGCACATGCAGCAGCTGGAGAGACCACAGAGGTTCCTCATCAGGAAAATCCACAGCCTCAAACATCTACCCTACACAGACAGACTAAAGGCCCTATCCCTCTATTCAGTCTCCTACAGACTCCTCAGAGGGGACCTCTGTCTGGCATACAAAGCAATCTCATACCCCGCCTTGATGGGACTGCTGCAAATCCGCAAGTCAAGCTCCACTAGCATAATCTGCACGTGTGACCTCATACTGGTCTGTGCCATCAATAGGACTTGTTGGCAGGACAGATTTGTGTCCCAGAGACTCCCACGTCTGTGGAACAGACTCTCACTCCATGTTAAGCAGAGTACCTCATTAATGCTTTTTAAGCACAACTTGGATAACTGGATGAGAAAAAGAAAACACACTCCTGAGATTCCACCTGTATTCCTGCTGGACAGGGGCATCGGGTGCCGACTTGTTGGAACATGGGCTAAATTCTTGGCTAGGCTTGTAAAGGCCTCAGGGCTAACAGCCTAGTAAACTCCTATGATCCTATACTGGATCTAAGCAGCCTAAAGATACATCTTATAGAAAATAAGAAAGCAGACTCAAATTCCAGAGTTATGGCTAATGAAAATGACTGTTACATCCTCTAAGTCTACGGAATGCATTTAATGACCATTTGACCAAAATCCACTTTTGGAAGAATGAAGCAAAATTTGAATGTTGGATTTCTATGGTACACATAGCCCTCCCCACCCCATTTACTTTATTGATCATATCCAAAGTCAATGAACCTCAAGGAAAGAGGAATTTTTCCTTCTAGGGAAAAAAAGTATTTTTCAACCAACTGTACACAACTAGTTCTTACACAAATAATATTTCTAAACTTTAAGGGTACATCAGGAAATAAAGTACAGCTGTATAAGGACAGCTGTATAAGGAACTTAACAGTAGGTGCTCAAGTACTGGCACTGCAGCAGTAGTTATAAACACCTGGACTTCAGCCATATAAGGCCACGTAGTCCAACTTCCAGAACTTTGCATCCTTCCCCCTCCTGCTCAGTTGGACATCCTCTCCCTGGGTTCTCAGCATACTTCCAGTACACAGGGAACATCTGCTCATGACACCCTTAGGCCTTTCTTGCCCAACCAGCCACAGGTATGCTCTCCTAATTTGACTCCAAGGGCTACTCACTGAAAGAGAAGGTCCTTCCATGACCCACTATCTAGGCTGCTTTGCTGTGCGCACAACATCACCCTTATGAAAACTGGCTCTGCTACAGTCATTTGTTCCCAAGGGCACTACAGACTTGGTATCAAAGCAGGTGTAGCAGCCACAGAAGAGGAGGTGAATTGCTATCTATCCCAAGTGAAGATGATTAAACCAGAAAGAGGGGAAGGTGGATGGGAAAGATCATAAAATAGTGATAATACTTGAATATGTATTATTATGATAACGTCATTACATAGATGTACTATGTCCTTCATACGGACCAGTTTTACAACAATCATACCTACTGGGTCAGTTCCCAGAGATATGGACTGATGGGAAATTGGTTAGTACCTGGGAATAGGCTGCAGATGGTGCAGCAATGTGAGCAGCACTGAAGCCTGCCCTGCTCCTATAGCTGAAGTCCAGTATGTAGTGTTTGGAAAATACATACAGGAAGCACCATGTGGTTGTTTCCAACACCACCTGTGGACTCTCTCTTCTGAGGGATGCTACAATGGTAGCTGCTGCCCCAGTAGAGTCTGAACATAAGGACCCCCAAGTGTTTTCCATAAGCTGAGTAACACAAAAATATGCAATGAGCAGCCATTTGGAAATAGTCTGCCTAGGCAATAGTTTTCCATTGTCAAAGGACACAAAACAGCTCATCTGAACTTCCAACTTTTGGTTCTACCTACGAAGTGTCTCAGCTGCCTGTGTACATGAAGGAATGAAAATTTCTCTCAACTTTATTCTGAGAATTAGGAAGACAGACAACTGTGTAGAATATTTTAGAGACACTTTGGCAGCAATCTGTGGGACAAAAGTGCAGTCTCTGTTGAAAACTTGCTTTCAAAAAATTACGATTCATTATGTACTGCTGAACTCACTTCAGTGAACTTTCTCCATGGCTGCTACAACTGACATTTAACACCCGTTTTTTTGTTGTTTTTTTTTTTTTTTTTTATACATCATATAGAAATTGTGTCAAAATAACTCAGAGCTTGTTATACATATGTAGAGACACAGTGGTAATCAAAACACATTTCCAGTTCCCAAAAATGACTTTGCTCACTGTTTTAACACAGCTCCACAGAGTCAGGTGACCAACCACTGCCCTGCTGTATTCATCTGGGCAATCCAAGGAATCCGTTGCATTCTGCTAACCAAGTACAATTTTATACTGTATTTTTGCACTTTTAAGCTGTACTTTTGCTATAGTGCTGATTTTTTAAAAACTGTTCTTGCTGATCTGTTGCACTTTTTGTCTGGTGTAGCATAGACTAGATTCAGACCTGCTGAATCTGGTTCTGTTTGTTAAAGTTAGTTCTAAACCAGGCTATCTTTGGTTGGAGAGAGCCCTCCTGCACCCTTGTGGCAGGAAAGTGCAGTTAGGACTCATCTCTTTGAAGGTTGCTGGCACAGAGCTCAGTTTTGTGCTTTTTTTATTGGCTAAATTGTTTAAATCAGTTTGTTCACTGCTGCTGCACAGGCCCCACACATTTGTGCTTCCACAGAATTATGCAACCAGCCATTGCTCTGCTGTATTCATTTGTTTATGCAAACAGCACCTCCATGCACCATTGTGCAGTATCGCACAGTGGGTATAACCATTGGTGATTACACATGCAAAAACTTAAGTAGATAAATTTTCCCTTAGTAACTGCCCATGATACAGCTGAGAAGTCCTTAAATTGTGCTTAACTGCTCATAAGCAGCTCAGCCACGCTTTTGCCCCTTAAACAGTCCCAAAACCACCAAATCTACAATAGTCTCATACCACTTAGAAACTCCCTCTAGTATAGACCCTTTATAGGTTCATAGGTTGGTACTAGGCTATCGGCCCTAGGGCCTATACAAGCCTAGCCATAACAATTCCCTGGATATTTCTTCCACACAATATTTGCTTCTCTGGACCCCTGTCTAGCAGGGCGACTGACATGATCCCTGGGGTGAATTTTCTCCCATCCAATCATCAAGGTTCCTTTTGAAGAAGGCCAAGGAGGTGCTCTGCTTGACATGTATGGACAGTCTATTCCAGAGTATGGGGAGTCCCTGGGTCAGGAACCTATCTCTCCAGCATGTTTTGTTCATTGTGATGACAAGGTTTAGATCCCTGGAGCGTGTGGCTCTGAGGGATTGGGATTTCTTTAAGTGGAGCATGTCCAACAACTCAGGGTTTGACATGGCCTTGTGTGTTAAGCAGAGATCGCCTCCGAGTAGACGATATGCCACAGAGTATAGCTGGAGTTGTTTTAGATGGTCAGCATATGGCATCTGCTTTAGGCCTGTGATTCTTTTAGTGAGGTATTTCTGTGGCCTTTCCAGCTGTTGCAGATGTCTTGCGAGGTACATACCAAATGGGGCATTATACTCTATAATGGGTCTAATGAGGAATGAGTACAGTATAACAATGACCTCCTTTTTTCTGGATGAAAAGCCCTTTGTGATGAGGTGTGCCACATAGAAGGATTTCCTGACTGTGTAGATAGAGCACCTCATTAGTGCAGACCTCGTTTAGAGTACCCAGTTGTACCACCTCCTCCATTTTCTCTCCCCACTGTAAAAACAGGATTTAACCTAGCATTATGGATGGTCAGTTTCCCTCCATTTCTCCTACCAGCCTGACTGACATGGATATCCTGAGGCAATGTAGCAACTGTCTCATGTAAACTGACAACCCTCTAATCTTAATCACCCAAGTACAATTTGCGAGATGCATCTAAACTAAGAATCTGAAATCCATGCCCTCTCGCGCACAGTACAGCAACACTGAACAGGTTGCCAGCTCACATACTACACCGCCTACGCAAACCATGCACTCAACACAAAAAACATCATATGCAGAGGTACTCACCAGAAGCCTACCTAAACACCAGACACCTTCCAAAGACAAACATGCTACACCTAATACAGCACTCAATACACATAAAAACATAAGCACCAGCGTCTCACCAAATACGACCCTAAGGCAAAGCACATCTAAACCAAATTTTTTAGTGATAGGTGACTCCACTGAGACACACACTAATGTCCCACTCACCGGGCTGGACAAGAAGGTTAGTCAGCTGTCTATCGGGTGCCAGGAGCCGTCAGATCACACATGCACTCTCGTCTCTCAACAAGTAGTACCAACATGACTCCGTCATAGTTCATGTGTGTGAATGACTTGAGACGTACCTCACTGGACTACATGAAGATAGACATGATTGAGCTCTATGAATGTGTGCCCCAGGCAGGTATGTCCCTAGCCTTGAGCAGCATTCTATCCTCACCTAGGATATTACCACAATACAAACAAAAAAATAAATAACTTCAACATTTGGCTTAGTTTCTGTTATCATTCTAAGGGGATCCAGTTCCTGTCAGCCTGGGATGGGATTTCGTGTTGTGGAAACCCTTGGCCCAGCTGACTACCAGAGAATTCCCCCTCCTCTCCTGAAGCCATGGATGCCTTGACTGACATCAACATGTCTGGGTATAAAGGGAGTCATTTGGTGCCATAAATTCAGTACTTTCCTGCCCCAATAGACAGGAGGCCCCAAACTAGTCCCGAAGGGCAAGAGCCTAAGTTCATAAACTCCAGAGAATATACAAAGGAGGAGGAGGGGACAATCTGGAGATAGAAAACAGAATAACCACCTCAGTCCCTTAGTGCAAGAGGGGAAGGATACTTCAACAGTGAATACACTTAAACATCCACATTTATGCTAAGTGTACACAACGGTACTAAGTTCTTCATGTTTCAGTACTGCAGTCTGATGCAATGACTCCCAAAGTTGAAATGACTGTGGTTGGAAATTTTATGGAGAGTAAAGGATGCCCTGCAAGATGGCAGTGGCAAACCCTGCTCTGGATTTGAAGAAGGATGGAAGGTGCTAATGTGTGATAAAGGTATGCACAGAGGATCAGGTAGCTGTTTCCAAGATATCCTTAGTGGCCACCCCTTTGAGAATGGCAGTAGATGTGGCAGTAGCCTAGTGGAGTCTGAGCTCACAGGTCTGGAGGCTTCTTTCCATGGTAGCTGCAGCAAAATGATGCAGTGGGAGATCCACTGGAGATGGTTTGGAAACAGGTCTCCCGTCAAAGCTACAGGCAAAGGCCACAAAAGAGCTGGTCAGACTTCCTGACATTCTTTTTTCTGTCCAAGTAATAATGCAGTTGCCTGTGCACATCCAAAGTTTACAGGATTCTTTCCCCCTTGTTTTGAGGGTTAGAAAAGAAGGCAGGCAAGTGGATGGTCTGGTTTAAAGAAAGGTCAGTAATAACTTTAGGCATAAAGGAAGGGTTGGAGGCATAAAGGAAGGGTTGGTTCTAAGACGGACTCTGTTGGGGTGAAAAGCAAGAAAGGTTCCACACACATACAGGCCTGAAGCTCTGAAACCCCTCTAGCTGAAGTAATGACTAGCAGGAAGGCTGTCTTCCAGGTAAGACTTTTGATGTTTGCGGAGGCAGATAGCTCGAAAGGTAGGAGGATGAGCTTCTCCAGAAAGAAACTGTGATTCTATGTGGGAACAGGAGGTTTTGACAGGAGTCTAAAGTGGATAACCCTCTCAGGAACTGCTTCATGAGAAGATGGGAGAAGAGAGGAGGTTAAGCAGGCAGATCAGCCGAAATTGTTCATGTGTGAATTTTTTTTTTTTTTTTTTTACAGAGGCTGGTACTAGGCTATCGGCCCTAGGGCCTATACAAGCCTAGCCATAACAATTCCCTGGTTAGTTCTTCCCACATTATTTACTTCCCTGGACCCCTGTCTAGCAAGGCGACTGACGTGATCTCTGGGGTGAATTTCCTTTCTCCTATCCAATCATCAAGGTTCCTTTTGAAGAGGGCCAAAGAGGTGCTCTGCTTGATATGTATGGGTAGTCTATTCCAGAGTCTGAGGTGTCTCTGTGTCAGGAACCTATCCCTCCAGCATGTTTTGTTTATTGTGATAAGGTTTTGATCCCTGGAGCATGTGGCTCTGAGGGATTGGTATTTCTTTAAGTGTAGCATGTCCAACAGCTCTGGGTCTGACATGGCCTTGTATGTTAAGCAGAGATAGCCTCGGAGTAGACAATATGCAATAGAGTATAGCTGGATTTTTTTAAGGCGGTCAGCATAGGGCATCTGCTTTAGGCCTGTGATTCTTTTAGTGAGGCATTTCTGCGGCCTTTCCAGTTGTTGCAGATGTCTTGAGAGGTACATACCAAATGGGGTGTTGTATTCTATAATGGGTCTAATGAGGGATGAGTACAGAGGGACAATGACCTCCTTTTTTCTGGATGAAAAGCCCTTAGTGATGAGGTATGCCACATAGGATTTCCTGACTGTTGTGGCAATGTGGTTATTGAAGGTGAGACCACTGTCCACCTGTGCCCCTAAGTCTCTTATCACACTTTCGGTGTTTAGTATACTGCCATCTATGTGGTAACTCACGGGTACATGTTTTTTCCCAAAGGGGATAACTATACATTTCTTGGCATTGAGCCCATGGCTCTGGCACCTAGCATCTGTTTCTGTAAGGCCCTTTTGTAGAGTATCGACATCATTTGGGGATTCAATAATGGCTCCCAGTTTGCAGTCATCTGCAAACTTTGTTAGCCAGAGACCCTTAGTGTTGGCCTGTACTTCAGAGAAGTAGAAAACAAGAGAGGTCCCAGGACTGAACCCTGAGATACGCCACTTGTCACTTTTCTGGAGCTGGATTTGGAGTCAGCTACTTTTACAGTGTGGGTTCTTGTCAGTAAGCCAGTTGGCAACCCATCGAGTGACTTAGGGATTAATGTCCAGCTTAGTAAGTTTATCTATGATTCCAGAGTGGGGGATGGTGTCAAAAGGCCTTGGCGCGGTCGAAATACGCTGTGTGGACTGCCTTACCCTCGTCCACAGCTCTGGAGACTGATTCGAAGAAGTCAGTCAGGTTCAGGAGACAAAATCGGCCCTTCACGAACCCAAACTGGGTGGGGTCTAGTGTTTTAAGGTTGCCAATGTCTTTGTTTATAAGTTTCATGATAATACGTTCCATGGCCTTGCAGATCAGGCTCGTCAGACTGATGAGGCAGTAGTTCCCGGGATCCAAGGTGGATCCCCCTTTGTGGAGTGGGATAACTGTAGCTGTACGCCACCCAGTGGGCATGAAGCCTGAGGTGAGGGTATGATTAAAAGGGACACTTAGGTGAGGTGCCAGTTCATTTTGTAGTTCATGTAGTACATAGCCCGGGATGTCATCTGGTCCCATGGATGCTGTATTCTTAGCTTTGGAGAGTGCGTTTTTACCTGTGTGGCAGTTATTACCGGAATTTGGCAATCTTCCGGTATTTAGATGAGCCATTTAGGGGGTGAATTTGGCACTGAATCGATCTGCCAGGATATTGGCAATATCCTTGGGATTAGTATATTTAATGCCATCCTGTTGTAGCTCAGATCAGATCGGAGCATTGCCATTTAGATTCTTGACATAGTTACAGAATGCCTTGTGGCTGGTCTTTGGAATCTTTGGCAATTTTATTTTCGTAACTAGCTTTGGAGGATTTTATGAGGGATCTCAGCTTCTTACTGAGGCTGGTAAGGGAGTTTTTTGCATCCTGGGATTTTCCTCTTTTCTGCAACAGTTTCTTCCTTTTGTTGTAAAGTCTGTTTATGTCAGGGGACCACCAGATTGGCTTCAGAAAGTCTTTTACTAAAAAGTCCTGATAGGTTTGAAAGGATCAGAGGCATCTATGCTCGAAGACGGCTCTGTCCCTTTTGTTTGCACCATATTGTGAATCTTTTCCATTTGGTGCAGTAATATTTTCTTATGCTAGGACTCCTGGCTTCTTTTAAAATGTCAAGGACCTGTTTGTCAAGGGATGTTCCCCTCCAGAGGGTCAAGATATCATCCAAGCTGTCAGTTTCAGTGTGTTCAGTTTGGGGTGAATGATCAGTGTTAACAGGTCCACTCACTGGGGTAGCAACCATGGTTCCTTCTTGCTTAGAGTGAGCATTAGATGATACCAGTGATGCCTTGGCATTAGAATGACTCTTGCCCCTTCTTCCCCTTATCTTCAGCAGTACTCTCGGGAGTAAGGGTATGAAGGGAAGGCACAAGAATAGGCCTGTCCAAGGGAAGGAGAAGGCATCTGTCTTGCAGACTACCTTTGTTTTGGTGCTTGAGCAAAATTTTTTCAAGTGAGCATTTTCTTTTGTAGCAAAAATGTCTATCACTGGCACACCCCATTCCTTGACTATGCTGAGAAAAACTTCCTGATGCAGCTGCCACTCATGAGGGTCTGACAGGCTCCTGCTCAGTTGATCTGCCAGTTGACTGGCTTCTCCTGATAGGTACTGGGCCATGAGGTGCAGGCATAGGGAGTTTGCAGTTTCCCAAAGGTCCATATCTAGACAACAAAAAGGGCAAGAGCGATTCCCCCTTGCTTATGTACCACATAACTGTGGTACTGTCTCTGTCTTTACTAGTACTCCTACTTTTCCATTAGTCTTTGATGATGATCAGGCATTTTTGGACTGCCATCAGTTTTTTTTTTTAAGTTGATGTGTTTTTTCTTGAACTGGGAGTCCCATTTGCCCTGAGTCTGTAAGTTGTTATAGTGGGCCTCCAAGGCTATGTCCAAAGCATCCATGGTCAGAGTTTGGACCTGAAGGGAAGGCCCAGGTTGAGGGAGTACTCTTGGGCCCACTAGGGAAACTTTCCTGAGACGTGGAAAAGCTTCATCCTGAAGTTTAGAGATTTAGAGTGCTGGCATTACACACTTCTGAGGTACCACTGCAGCCTCCTCATATGTAGTTTGGGGCAGGGAGGATCATGAGAATGAAAGAGGCCAAGTAACCCAAGGCTCTGAGGAACTTTGGCTGTGAGGCAGTTCCTGAGAAGGAGCTTTTGTAGGTACAGGGCTAGAAAGGAGGTAGGAAGGCTTTCTAAAGTGAGAAGTCTAGCAAAGTCCCCAGAAACACAATCCTGTTTGTGGGGTCAAGTCTAAGACTTTTGGGTACTGATGGTCAACTCAAATGAAGCCAGGATCTCTTGGGTATAAAGCAGATTTGTTTTTTTTTTTTTTGAATTTTTCTAGATCTGCTGCCTGAACGAGACAGTTGTCTAAGAAGGGGTATATCTGAATGCCCTCTGATCTGCAGAAGGTCATCAGTGGGGCTAGGCATTTTGTGAAAACACTGGGTGGAGTAGACAAGCCAAAGGGCAGAGCAAAGAATTGATAATGCCTCATACTTGCTCTGAAGTACAAGAACCTCCTGTGAGATTTTTCTATGGGGATGTGGAGGTATGCATCCTTAAGGTTAAGGCCATCATGAAAGTGCTGGGTGAAATAATGGGCAGCAATTTTTGAAGGGTTAGCATTTTGAATTCTGGTACCTGCAAGAACCTGTTGACCCTAGACAGGTCCAAAATTGGCCTCCAGGTACCCACTTTTCTGGGAACTAGGAAAAGCCTCAAGTAAAAACCTTTTTCTCGTAATGTGTTTGGTACTGGTTCCACAGAACCTTATGTGCACAGAAGCTGTACTGTTTTTGTTGGTTTGGTGGAATAGCTTGGAAATGTGATTGAATTACAGGCTGTTTGAACTGGAGTTCGTAACCTCTAAATGATCTTCAGTACTCTGTGATCTGTGGTAATGAGACCAATTCTTTAAGAAGGACAGCTATCCTCCTACTCTGAGACCGGGTAGAGAAGGACAAGTGGGACTAGACGGGAGGGGCAAGAGGGTGTTAAGGAGAAATCATAATTGCTCCCTGCAGAGTCCCTGCTGGTAAGATCCCACAGACCTATTGGAATCTGCTTGCCATCGTCTGGGACACTGGTGCTGTCTTTGATTCCTTTCCCTTTGAGGTCTCCTATGTCGAAACTAAGACTGTGAGTCCGAAAAGGACCAGTGTTTAGTAGGATAACTGCGGCTGAAGTGAGGAGGTTGAACCTGAAGAAAGTCCTTGACCTTTTGCATGGACTTGGCCTTATCCTCCATTTTCTTAAGCACTGCTTCAGCCTTGGGGCCAAAAAGGAAATCTCTGTCCAAAGGAGTATCCAAGAGACTGGATTTCACATGCTCAGGGAGGGAGGACTGTTCCCCTCAGCCAGACAGGTCTTCTAACGATGGATCCTGCAGCTGCTGCCCTGCTGAAAGCATCCAGAACATCATAGCTGAAGTGAAAGGAGCGCTTAGCTACTTGAAAGCAAGAACTGCATAAGTGTAGCAGCTCCTTGGCAAAGGCCTTATTTTCAATTTCCAACAGTTTTTGCTTCATCTGATCTAAAATGGTTTCCTGGTACTTCACCATAAGAAACTGGCAATTACTTCACTATATGAAACTGGCAATTCAAAGCCCTTGTGACCAGGGTAGCAGAAGTAAAGACTTTCTTTCCAAACCTGTCCAAAGGTCTGCTTTCTTTGTCAGTTGGTAGGGGATTTTTGAAAGTACTAGCTTTAGATCTCTTAAGTCCTTGAATAACCACCTCAAGGTCTGCTACAGGGTTCTTGAAAAGATGTCTGAGGGAATTCAGAACCCACCCTGTAAAATCTATCAGTTTCCAAGGGGCAGAGGGGAGCAAATCTGGCTGTAAGGAAGAATCTAGCAAGACATCATCCACAACCTCTAAGAGTGAAGGAATGGCAAAACGTTTATGTTCAGTGAGTTTAAGAAATTCCCTAACCCCCCCCCCTTCTTGGATTGTGGGTAGTCCCGGGCTTTCCCTTTTGAAGTATTCCCTTAGGGTATGTAGGGGCTTGCAAAAGGAAATGTTCTGGGGGGGTGGCTGATGCAAGGTTCTCATCAGAATCTGAATCCCCATAGGAAGCAACAGATGCACCCTCCTCCAAGGTGGATTAATCAGTAATATCCTCAGTCAAAAGAATCAGAAGACTCCTGGGGAGATATCCCTTTTTCTATTACCAGGAGAAGATTCAGGGGGAGAATTTGGCAGAAAGAGAGACACATGGAACGGACTATGGAGATTAAAGTCCTCAGCCAACCGAACTAGGTCCTGTCAAAATCAGGCGATCTCCTGATGACGAGAAACTCCAAACACCCCTTTGTCAGTTTGAATGTGGTCGTCAGAAGCCAGTGACTGCAAACCCAACCAATGAGCCAAGTCCTTCAGCTTGTGCAGATGTAGAGGGACATCAGTCATGCTGGACTCTGAACGGGGCTTGATAGAGGCCTGCACCAAAACCACAGTCATCTCAGGAAACTGCAAAGGTATCTCACCTTCTTCAGTGATAATCAGCCTTGGCATACTGTGAACAAGGGTCACCCAAGTACCACAAGTTTTGAGTGTTTTTCTTTGTTATGCCTAGTGAGATCAACCTCAACCTGAATGGCAGACAACATAGTATGCAAAGGCCCTAGTGCCTCAGTAAAGTATTTAGCTAAAATCTCGGCCCTATGCTTGACTGTTTTACTGTTAAAGCAAGCAGTTAGGTACATCATGCTCTGGGCCAAAACATGTAACAAAGAAGGAGTTAAGACTCCCAGTGTGGTATCGGTTTGCCACAGCAGAGGCAGTTATTAACTTTCTCTGACATTAGTCAAGAAATGTAAGAGAAGTTCCCCAGTGGGGTACTTAGCTTTAGATAACTTTCTTTCTTCTGGTGTGGACTAACTGATGCACTGACTAGCACTCTGCTTGGGGCTCTGATGTCAAGGAAGAATCGAGGTTATGGCACCTTCTGACTCCCTTTATACCCAGACGTGTTGATGTTACCTAGGGCATCCAGCAGCTTCAGGAGGAGGAAGACAAAATTCTCCGACAGTCAGGTCGGCCATGGGCTTCTATAGCAGGAAATCCCATCAGTTATGACTGCAACAGTGAAACACAAAGAACATCAGTAAATTTGAAAACAATTTTTTTTCCACATTTTTTTCATGGAAACAGTTTCATGGTAAAAGCCACTTTCTGGTAGAAAATATCAAGTGACCAGCCATAAACGCACTTTTCCAAGCATAAATATTTATTTAGAGAAAAAAACAGTTTTCTGTGAAAATACCAAAGTAGAAGTTTTTTCCTCCAAGAAGGGTACTTATCTGTCTAACCTTGAAAGAACACTAGCCGGCCATCAGTTCCATGAAGTCCACAAGGATAGTGCTCTTATGCTGCAAATTCTGGAGTTTGGCGCCCTGACCACTGACTTTACAAAGCTCTCCTTGACCGCCATAGTGGTTAGGGCATATGGCAGTTGTCCTGAAGATTTGAATACTGTCAAGTGGCAGTCATATCCCTAAGCAGGGTGCAACTCGTACAGCCTGGGCTACTGCCACAGTTATCTAATGATGAACATTCTCAGGTTTTCATGCAACAGTTTTAGCTCATGTTTTCTTTGTATCCAGGGTGATTGGTATCATGTGGCTGGTAATCTTCAAGGAGGCATCTGATAGGATCAGCTGAAACTTTTTTTTTCATAATGCAAGTGTGTTTAAGAGAATGCTCTTACTAAATATAATTCTCTAAATCCTGTACCAATCTCAGTCAAATAGAATTAAATGCAACAATGTCTTCACTGTACCCAGGTACAACACACAATGGATGTCTTTTAACCCCCAGGAATTTCTTTGTTCCATCACTACTGCCTCTTATAAAGATTTGAAAATCCCTCATAAAATTAGAGAAGTTCTATTAAGCAGCTCTAAATTAAACATAAGTACATGCTAATGACTTAACTTTTACTGATCACCTTCTACAATGAAATCTTCATACTTCAAATTGCCCTGCACAAAACTCAAATATTTAGTTTTTCCAACATGAATTTTCATATTATCATTGTTGACCCATGTGACTAGGTTTACAAACAGGACTGGAATATATCCAGGTCTGCTTTATTAATTATTAACTTACCTAATTTTAAATTATCCACACACAGGCAAAAAAAAAAAGACATCTAATACAATGGTAATAGCCCTAATATAGATACTTAAAAAGGCATGAACTTAAGATAGAACTTGGGGGACCCAACTTCCATAACCTAAACTACTGCTGCAATTTAACTATGCTCAATGCACAAAAATTTCTCATTCGTCCATGCAGTAAAGCTGTGCACCATCTGGAAAGATGGCATGGCTTGCCTCCATCTATTGTAGGGCAGATTAATATAAATCAAGATGAATATAATAAGATTATTTACCTTACCTTACATCTTGCTTAGTTGCACTAAGATAAAATGAAATATACTTGGAAAGGGGATAAAAATAAAGACAACAGGCAAAAGCTGCATCACACATGGGAAGACATG
Organism: Protopterus annectens; assembly: GCF_019279795.1. Classification (NCBI taxonomy): domain Eukaryota; kingdom Metazoa; phylum Chordata; order Ceratodontiformes; family Protopteridae; genus Protopterus; species Protopterus annectens. The sequence goes on along the minus strand of NC_056729.1, from coordinate 645,396,002 downwards.
GGTGACAAAAGTACAGTTGTGTACACTTACCATAAATGTAGATGTTTGAGTGTATTCACTGTTGCAGTCATCACACTTGGGTTATCTGCCTGCAGGTAAGCCCTCAGTCAGCCCGAATACCAGAGTCTTGGGATTTCTGCATCGGATGCTGTCGCCTCTTCCATGATGTCAGGTCGTCAGGGGTATAAAACATGCAGCAGATGCCATTACATCAGTTTTTCTTGCCCGAGACATCAGGAGCCCCGAAAACAGGAAGCAATTACATGGTGTGGACACCTCCAGTAAAAAGTAAATACCATTGCCATAAGAAATGGTCAAAAAAGAGGATAGGTAGAAAGTATAGAAAGACAAGGGGCTGGAGGGAGGATAACTAGTACTGCAACAGTGAATACACTCGAACATCTACATTTATGGTAAGTGCACACAACTGTACTATGTTCTTTGTGTTTCACTGTTGCAGTCATCACACTTGGGTTGATTCCCTAAGCTGAAGAAGGGAGGAGGCAGTCAAGAAGTATTAGTGCTGGCTAGCAGGCCTTGTAAGACTGCTGTGGCAAATCCAGCTCTGGATTTAGAAAAGATAGGTAATGGTAATGCTTGGTGAAGGTGTGTACAGAACTCCAGGTTGCAGCTTCCAGGATGTCTCTGGTAGGGACCCCCCTGAGAAATGCTGTAGAGGATGAGGTAGCCCTAGTGGAATGAGTTCTGCTCCTATGTGGGGTAGGTTTTCCATGATGTTTGTAGCAGAAATAAATGCAGTGTGCTATCCATTTGGAAATGGTTTGCTTTGAAATGGCCTTGCCCTCTGTCTCAGTAGCAAAGCTGACTAGCAGCTGGTCAGATTTTCTCAAAGGTTTAGTCCTGTCAAGGTAGAACCTGAGCTGCCTGTGCACGTCCAAGGAGTGCAGGATCCTTTCTCTTTTATTCTGAGGATTAGGAAAAAAGGTTAGTAAATGGATGGATTGGTTTAGAGCCACACTAGATACCACCTTAAGCATAAAAGATGGGTTAGCCCTGAGGGAAACCCCTTCCGTATGGAAGATAATGAAGAGTTCCACAGCTATAAGGGCCTGTAACTCAGACACTCTTCTTGCCAAAGTGATGGCTAGAAGTAAGGCTGTTTTCCAGGACAGGAATTTTAACTCTGCTGTAGCAGCAGGCTCAAAAGGGGGAAGCATGAGCTTCTCTAATACAAAGTTAAGGTCTCAGGCAGGAGTGGGAGCTCTCCTTGGGGGTCTTAAATTGTTAGCTCCTCTCAGGAACTGTTTGATCAGAGGGTGAGAGAAGAGGGGTGGCTCAGTATTGTAATGAGCTGAGATGGCAGAGGCATGAATCTTAATTGATAAGAAGGATAAGGCCTTTGTGGAGCAGCTCTGCTAGATAATCTTGGATTTGAGGTAAGGTGGGCATGGCTGTGTCCTTTCTTTGAGACTGGCTCCAAGAACAGCATCTTCTCCACTTTTCTGAATAAGATTTCCTAGTACTAGACCTCCTGGCCTCAAAGATGACATCCAGCACCTGTTTGCTGAGGGTTGCTGGTGATGTATTCAGGGAATAAGCCAGGCTGTCAGGTTCAGGGTTTGCAGCTCTGGATGCAAGATTTATCCTTCCTGCTGGGACAGCAGAGAGGGGGTTGATGTAGGTGCCAGGGTGGCACTGCTGCCAGAATGCACAGGAGTGGGTACCAGTGCTGGCGTGGCCAGTCTGGTGCAATAAGGATTTTCCTTGGCCTGTCCTGTTTGATCTTGATTAGTACTTTGGAGAGGAGGGCAGAGGAGGAAAGGCATAGATTGAGAGGTAAAAGATAGGGCATCCACTTTCCATGCTTGGCTGTGGGGAGTTCTGGTGCAAAATTTGCTCAATTGATGGTTTTGGGGGGGAAGCAGAGAGGTCCACCTCCGGTGTCCCCCACTTGTGGGTTAGAAGTTTGAATGAGTTTGGTTCTAGTTTCCACTCGATTGGGTCCATTAAATTTCTGCTTAAGTCGTCTGCCAGTGAATTTTGTTTGGCTGGCAGGAATTGAGCTTGCAGGTGCACGTGACTGCTCAAGGATGTGTCACACAGAGCCATGGCTAGCCTGCAGAATGGGTAGAAATGAGTTCCCCCTGCCTGTTTATGTACCGCATAACTGTGGTGTTGTCTGTCTTCATCAAGAGTTGTCCTGGAAGGATAAGGTATATGAAGGCTGTCACTGCATTTTGTACAGCTAACATTTCTTTTTGAATGATATGCAGGTGGGTTTGCCTTGGGCTCCATTTGCCTTGAATGCATTTGCCTGCCATGTGAGCCCCCCCCCCATGCATAGTCTGATGTGTCTGTTGTCAGGGTTTGGGCGGCGGAGTAGTTGAGTGAAAGAGAGTCCCTTGTTTTGGTTGCACCTCTGCCCACCAAAGGAACTCTGTCCATAGGCAAGGAATGATAGGAATCACTGTTTCCAGGTCCTGAGAATGTTGACACCAGAGACTTTTTAAGTCCCACTGAAGTTTCCTCATATGCAGTCTTGCATATGGAATTAGGAGGATGCATGAGGCCATTGAACCCTAATGCTTGCAGAATTTTCCTTGCAGATAGCTGGGTTTAGTTGGCCAGTATTTTGAAGTAATTTGTCAAATAAACCTATTTTTCTGGAGTGAGGAATGCCATCTGGGAAGTTGTGTTCAAGCTTGCTCCCAGGAATACAATCTTTCGGCTGGGTACCAGATGTGATTTCTTTTCGTTGATGGTATACCCCAGAGAAGTTAAAAATCTCTTTATAAACGTCAAGTGCTGAAGTAGCAATTCCTGACTGTCCGCCTGAATCAGGCAATCATCCAAGTATGGGTAAATTTGAATGTTTCTCTGCCTGCAGTATGCAATGGCTGGAGCCAGGCATTTTGTGAATACTCTGTGCGCAGTTGATAAGCCAAAGGGAAGTGCAGAGAACTGATAGTGCATAGAGCCTGCCCTGAAACATAGATATTTCCTGCAAGATTCCCTTATGGGGATGTGCAGATAAGCTTCTTTTAAGTCTAGGGTGACCAGCCAGGAGCCCTTCCCTAGCATAGGGAGCAGCTGCTGGAGTGTAAGCATTTTGAACTTTGGTACCACCAGGAAGGTGTTGAGAATTGACAGATCCAGGATAGGGTGCCAAGAATTCTCTTTTCTGGGAACCAGGAACAGTTTGGAGTAGAAACCATCCCCTTTGTTCTGCTGGAACAGGCTGAATAGCCCTGATAGTGAGAAGAGAAAGTACTTGCTTTTGGGCCTCTGCCCATTGATTTGGAGGAAGGTCTGGCAACCTGTTTGGGGTTGGTAGTGAGTGAAGTAAAATCTGTATCCCTGGGATACAATGTTTAAGACCCATCAGTCCTGGGTAATATACTCCCAGTTTTTTGCATGCAGGGCGGGTTTTCCTCCTAGAGGTGCAAGTACTTTGGCAAGATGAAGGACAAGTCATTGTGAACTTTTTCCATAAGGTGGTGGCTTACCACCCCCTGTTTTTGAGGTGGGAGCACTCCATTGTTTAGATCTGTGCATACCCTGAGACTGTAGTCTTGGTGGTCTGTTGCCCCTGGGTTCAGACTGAGAAGATCTGGGAGGGACTGGAGAGGACCAGTTTTTAGTAGGCCAATGCTGTGGTGGTTGTACCTGTAGGAAATCTTTAACAGTTTGCATATATTTAGCTTTTTCCTCCATCTTTTTAAGAACTTCTTCTGCTTTTGTGCCAAACAGTCTGGGTTTAATGGAGCATCTAGTAATTTTGCTTTGACATGGTCTGGCAAGATTTGTTCCTTCAGCCAAGCATGCCTTCTCAGAACAGACCCTGTGACAGCAGCCCTGCAAGATGCTTCTAAGGCATCAAAACCACACTGTAAAGTATGTTTACCAACTTGGTTTGCAGAATGAATTAACTCTTGTAAATATTTTCTGCACAATCAGGAATCAACAACATTTTTTGTTTAATTAGTTCCATAATATGCTGCTGGTACTTCAACATGTGAAACTGGCAATTTAAAGCCCTGATGGTAAGTTGCAGAGGTATATACCTTCTTTCCCCATCTGTCTAAAGCCCTAGAATCCCTGTCCGAAAGGGTAGGGTTTTTACCTGTAGTACCCTTAATACCTTTAGGTCCCTGGGAAAAGGTCTCTGGATCTGCAGTGGGATTTTTAAATAGAAATTTGTGAGAGTCAGGTACTCTGTAGTACCTGTCAGACATTCTAGGAGCTGGTGGGTAAAGTATCAGGGGTAAGACTGGATTCCATGAATGAAGACATCTACAATATCCAGAACAGGGGGTATAGCTAGATGCCTGTGCTGAGGCAAGTCTAAAAATTCCCTGAGTCTCTTTTTGGACTGTGGGTAGTCCTGGCATTCCCAGCGGAAATGCTCTCTTAGGGTATGCAGTTTCACCGAAAGAAAAGTCCTCGAGAGGGAGACAGAGGGAATGGAATCCTCTGCATCTGAATGCTCATAGGTATATAAAGGTATGTCCTGGTAATCAGAGGGGTCAGAGTCATCAGACCCATGGTCTGTAGAATCAGAAGGAAAATCAATTATTTGTCTTTTAGAGGGAGAAGGCTGGCTTCCCCTAATTAAAGTAATAAGGTCTTCAGCCATTCTAAGCATTTGTTTATGTGGCATGGGAGCCTGAGAATGCACTTTGGTCATTGGTTTTCTAGGCGTAGTGTGAACTCTGGGCCTGAGAAATTTGGTAGTTTTAGTCAGAAACAAAGTAGTCGATTTAATATGAATAAGTTCTGAATACACCCTCAGAAGTCGGTGCCTGCACAGCGGCTCCAGTCTCATCCAAGGTAGAGACATCCGCAGGTGCCACAGTCGAAGAAGCATCTCGCGGCATACCAGACTCCGAATGGGTTTCAGTAGAAGCCTGCGAATCTGCAGAAGCTGGTATTGGGCTGTGAAAGCGCCTCACTGAGTACCGGCGGACTGGCAACTAGCTTAATGGTAGCGTCAGCAGTTTTGGACCTATGTGGTCTGTCTCTGTCATTATCCTTATGTTATTTTTGGAAGATCTGTAGTCAGATGGCTTATCATAGCCATTTCGGAATACAGAGTACAAGAACGAAAGAATTTAATGACAAAGATAGCCCGACAATGAATAGTTCTGGTGTTGAATAGGGCACAAAACTGACAGTGAGGAATGTCGTGGTCTGGGCCAAAACAGTTGACGCAAGAATGAAAATCTCTGTGAAGTATTTGCTTTCCACAGGCAAGATAATAGTTAACTTTTTCTGACATCGGTTAGAGCAAGAAAAAAGGATCCCCAATGGGGTACTTGGCTTTAGAAGAGTTCAGGTTTGAAACTCGAATAGCGAAAATTTCAGGTAGCGGCGACCGGCACTTGTGAACTGTTTCTACTTCGGGCTCCTGCTCGGCAAGAAAAGCTGATGTAATGGCATCGGCTGCATGTTTTATACCCCTGACGACTTGACGTCATGGAAGAGGCGACAGCATCCGACGCAGAAATCCCAAGACTCTGGTATTTGGGCTGACTGAGGGCTACCTGCAGGCAGATAACCCAGGTGTGATGACTGCAACAGTGAAACACGAAGAACATCTTCCAGTGATCTGTCCCTCCAGCACGTTCTACTGATGTCACAAACCAGATTAAGGTCCCTTGAGCATGTGACATGTGTACCATTTGACTTGCAAATGTGCAGAATCTCCATTTAGGCAGGGTCAGATATTGCCTTAAATGCAAGGCACAGGTCACCTCTTAGCAGTCTGTACGACACAGAGTAAAGAGACCGTGATTTCACTCTGTCCACATATGACATTTGCTGGAGACCTTGAATTTTCTTTTTTAGAAACATCTACAGTCTCTCCAATTGCTACAGGTGCTTACAGAGGTACATACCAAAGGGAGCATTACACTCTATTACTGGCCAAATTAGGGAAGAGTACAGGGGGGGGTTATAACCTTCTATTTTCTGGAGGCAATGCCCTTACTTATGAGGTGGGAAAAACAGAATGCCCTTCTTACTACTGTGGAGACATGGTGATCAAAGGTAAGGTTGCAATCGACCTGCATGCCCAGGTCTCTCAACAGTGACTGCTTGCTTAGGGTACTGCTATTTATGGAGTAGGTTGCAGGAACATCACCCTTGCCGAATGGGATGATAATGCATTTTTTTGCGGTGAGTGCAAGTCCATGACTTTGGCACCAATCATTAGTCTGTGCAAGTCCTTCTTGCGTGATATTGACATTGTTAGGGGGACTGAATGACTGCTCCTAGTTTGCAGTCATCAGCAAACTGTCAGCCACAGACCTTTAGTTTTTGCCTGTACTTCAGAGAGTATATACCAAACAATAGGGGCCCCCAAATCAGACCCCTGTGGTACACCACTGGTTACTGGTTTGCTGGAAGAGGTAGGGCGTCTCTGATTTTGACTGAGTTCTACTGGTGAGCCAGTTTGCAACCCATCTGACAATATATGGGTTGACACCAAGCTGGGTGAGTTTATCAATAATGCCTGAGTGGGGGATGGTGTCAAATGCCTTGGCTACGTCTAGGTAGGCCATATTCACAGTTATACCTTCATCAAAGGCTTTGATGACAAACTTGGTGGACTTCTTAAAGAGAAACAGGTATGATCTCCCTTTGACGAAGCCAAACAGGATTACAGTCAAGTGTTTGTAGATTACCTACATCTTTGTTGATAAGGTCCATGATAATACTCTCCATAGTCTTGCAGAAAAGACTGGTTAGGCTTATGGGTCTATAGTTCTTTGAGTCCACGTATGCACCCCCCCCCCCCTTTAAGCAAAGGGATGACAGTAGCTGTTCTCCAATTCAACAAGAACAAAATCCGTGTTAAGACTGTGGTTGAAGAAGGTACCCAGAGGTGTTCCTAATTCCTGTTTTAATCCATTGAGGACACATCCTGGGATGTTGTCTGGTCCCACTGAGGCTCTGTTTTTAGCCTTGGAGAGGACATTTAAGACTTGTTGCTTGGAGATACTAGGAGGGGGGCAGGTGGTAGGGATGATTTATGAAAAGATTACAATGCTGCAGAAGAAGAGTGGTGTAGCTAAGCCCTATGAAACTGACCTCTATTTATAACTTAAAATCACTATGCACAAATAAATGATTCAGTGCTTACTGGGGAGTAACAAAACTAGCACACCTGTTCCACATTGGACTTGTATAAAAAAATGCAAAAAGACAGAGACAAACCTGGTCCACATGGTTTGGTTATATCCCAAAACAGTCGAGCTATGGCATAAACATCTCAATCCACTCAGTATAGCTAATCCTATTTCCTTTCATATGTATTTCAGGTTAAGTTCCCTTCTCATGAATCATCTAGCAGAATTAAACAAATAATGTTAACATCTGGTTTAGTAATACCTATGTTACGGTCTAGGAAATGTCATAAGGTTCCAATGGATGATGTCAAAATAAAAAATTATGAGGCTCCAGCATAATCAAGCTTAACTATTAACTAACAACCAGGCTTCTACCATACCAAGGTAGGCACTGTCACAGTTAGCGGTACCAAATAATACTTGGCACAAAATACAATAACATTACAACAGGCCTGAGAGGTATATTATTTAGGGCGGGGCACAAACTAAAAACCCAATGTTACCTGCATTCATCCATACTGCAAATACTGCATTACAAGTTTAAAAATAGATACAGGCTTTATGGAGTTGCAGGTGTTGCATACCCCAAAATGTAAAAAGACTTTACGATGTGGAACTAAATGTTTAATTTACTTGTTAAATTTGTTGACCAGGAATGTCCAGCTGAGAAGTCAGATTTTCAATAAAGTCCCATGCAAAAAAGCTCTGAGACATGGTACAAACATGTAGAATAAGCAAGATAAAGACAAACTCTTCAGGAAATTATACTTAATAACAATGGTGTAAAAAAACAAGTATACAATATTTGCACTTATTTTATACATATATGAAATATATATACAGTGGATACAAAAAGTGTACACACCCCTGTTAAAATGCCAAGTTTTTGTGATATAAAAAAATGAGACCACAATAAATCATTTCAAAACTTTTCCCATCTTTAATGTGACCTATAACCTATACAATTCAATTGAAAAAACAAATCTGTTATAGGAAAAAATATAACAAATAAAAAACGTACAATAAAGCTAATTGCATAAGCGTGCACATCCTTAAACTAATACTTTGTTGAAGCACCTTTTGATTTAATTCCAGCATTCAGTCTTCTTGGGTAGGAGTCTATCAGCATGGCACATCTTGACTTGGCAATATTTGCCCACTCTTCCTTGCAAATGCAAGCTCCAAATCTGTCAGATTGCAAGGGCACCCCACAGATTTTTTAGTGGATTTAGGTCTGGGCTCTGGCTGCACCATTCCAAAACTTAAATTTTCTTTTGGTGAAGCCATTTATTTGTTAATTTAGATGTATGCTTGGGGTAATTGCCGTGTTGAAAGGTGAAATTCCTCTTCATCTTCAGCTTTCTAACAGATACCTGAAGGTTTTCAGCCAAAAGTGACTGGCATTTGGAACTGTTCATAATTCTCTCTACCTTGACTAAAGTTCCAGTTCCAACTGAAGAAAAAACACCCCAAAGCATGATACTGCCACCACCATGTTTCACCGTGGAGATGATTTTCCTTTGTTGATGAGAAGTGCTGTTTTTGCACCAAATGTACCTTTTGGTATTGTGGCCAAAAAGTTCAACCTTGGTCTCATCCGACCATAACACCTTCTCCCACATGCTTTTGGGAGACGATGTATTGTTTTGCAAATTTTAGCCAGGCCTTGATGTTCTTCTGTGTAAGAAAAAGCTTACGTATTGCAACTCTACCCCATAGTGAAGACACATGGAGAATACAGGAGATTGTTGTCACATGTAGTACACAACCAGTACTTGCCAGAAATTCCTGCAGCTCCTTCGGTGTTGCTGTAGGTCTCTTGGCAGCCTCTCTGACCAGTTTTCGTTTTGTCTTTTCATCAGTCTTGGAGGGACATCCAGCTCTTTGCAATGTCACTGTTGTTCCATATTTTCTCCACTTTTGATGACTGTCTTCACTGTGTTCCATGGTATATCCAATGCTGTGGAAATTGTTTTGTACCCTTCCCCTGACTGATACCTTTCAACAATGAGATCCATTTGATGCTTTGTAAGCTCTCTGCGAAACATGGCTTTTGCTGTAGCAGGCAACTGAGTAAATGTCAAGAAAATCCTAATAGAACAGCTGAACTTTATTTGGGGTTAATCAGAGTCTCTTTAATTGATGGCAGGTGAGTACCCAAAAAGACAGAATGTTGTAATTAAATCAAAAGGTGCTTCAACAAAGTATTAGTTTAAGGGTGTGCACACTTATGCAGCCAGTTTATTGTTAAGTTTTTTACTTTTTATATTTTTTCTCCCAACAGATTGGTTTGTTTTTCAATTGAATTGTACCGGTTATAGGTCACATTAAAAGTGGGAAAAGTTTTGAAATGATTTATTGTGGCCTCATTTTTTATATCACAAAACCTGGTATTTTAACAGGGGTGTGTACACTTTTTATATCCACTGTGTGTGTGTGTGTGTGTGTATGTGTATGTATATATATATATATATATATATATATATATATATATATATATATATATATATATATATAGATATATATATATATATATATATAGAGAGAGAGAGAGAGAGATATACATACACATACATATATAACATTGAAGATTAACAACAATGCAAATTCACTAAATTCAACTGTGACAACAACTTTGGAAGTATGACAAAAGTACATGCTTTTAGTAAGATATCAGAAATTAAGGAACACAGTGAAATAATAATGGAGCTATTCTAGGAGACAGAAACCCAGAATTACTGTAAATGAGGCAAGTACATTACTTCCTCGTTACACTACACACGGTGTCGTGTGTCGGCATTTTTTTTTTAACAGAAATTTCTAAACCTGTTTTTCAGATGTACCTTATTCCAGTGTTTACCTAGCATGACAGGTAATTTCAGTTTTCTTTCTGCTTTTGTTTCAGGGCTGTACACTTTCTGTCAGAAAATGTGAGCTCCTTTTGAGCATTTCCCAATGCAATGAAACCAGTCAAAACAGGACATCTGAGTGGATACAGAAGTGTACCTACAAAAAGAACCCATAGTGTGAAAGTAGCACACTCAAAGTCAGACTGCCGACCAGTCACGAGTAGAGTCCCACAGGGATCAGTCCTGGGTCCTCTCCTGTTTGTCTCACCAAATTTGCAGACAACTGCAAGCTGGGCACTATTATTAACTCCCCAAATGATGCAGACATCCTACAGAAAGGCCTCACTGAGGCCAAGGATGGGTGTTGAAACCATGGCCTTAAGCTTAATGCCAAAAAATGCATAATCATCCCCTCTGGGAAAAACTCAAGTTCTCACCAATTACCACATGGATGGGAGCCCACTGAACACTGAAGGCGTTATAAAAGATCTGGGGACACAGGTTGACAGCAACCTCTCCTTCGACCACTACACTGCCACTGTGGTCAGAAAGTCCTTCTATGTGGCACACTTCATTACCAATGGTTTTGCAGCCAGAAAGAGGTCATCACTTCTCTCTACTCTTCTCTCACTAGACCAATCATAGAGTATAATGTCCCATTTGGCATGTACCTCACTAGACACCTGCAACAGCTGGAGAGGCCACAAAAGTATCTCACGAAGGGGATCTTAGGCCTTAAACACATGTCCTACAAGGACAGACTCAAAAAACTCCAGCTATTCTCCGTCTCATATCATCTACTAAGAGGCTATGTCTGCTTGACTTACAAAGCCATGTCTGACCCAGCTCTGTTAGAAATGTTACATTTAAAGAAATCCCAATCCCTCCGCACCACACACTCCAGAGGCCTCAACCTCATTCCGACAATCAATAGAACATGCTGGAGGGACAGGTTCATAACCCAGAGACTAACCATGCTCTGGAATAGACTTCCCATACATGTCAAGCAGAGCACCTCACTAGCCCTCTTCAAGAGGCATCTTGATGAGTGGATGTAAAATAGAAAGTTCACCCCGGGGATCGCTCCAGTGGCTCTGCTTGACAGAGGCAGTGGGAACTAACGATGGGCAGCACAATGCCAGGGCACTTCTATGGGCTAGGCTTGTAAAGGCCCCAGGGCCATTAGCCTAGTACACACCTATGAACCTATGTATTAGCACACAACAGCTGAATAACAGAAAGCTTTAGTTGAATTCCAGCTGTTTAAGGCTACATGTCTTGCCATGGTGTCCTCAGTAAACCTTACTATCCTACAATCTAGCTTGCACAGTAGTGCTGGACACTATATGTTGAGAGAACATTAACAGTGCAAGGTTATAATACCTTCCACACATTTACACCAGCTACTACAGAGACAGGGACTAAATGTGGAGGTGTCTCTATTTACATCAAAAATAAATATACCTCAAGGCTGGTCAAACAAGACAATGCACTTGAGCTACTCCATGTTCAAATCACCACAGGTGAAATACAATACCATTTCCTTGCAAGTTGTAGGTCCTCTCTATGACCCAAGAAACACATACCATGTATTTAAACTTCAGTAAATCAACAGTGTAAGTGCAGTGACAAGTTCATTACTAATGAGGAAAAACAAAGTATGCTGTGGATTTTAAACTTTTGGAATAAACTTCTCTTACTTCTCTCAAAAGCAACTTTTCAAGTAAGTTGAGGGTTTTATACTTTTTGAACAAACTGTTGTTTTATCCCTGCTCATGGTCCCAGTTACTCTTTTGTTTTGCCATGTATTTAAATTTATTGGAAACACTCTCCATCCAACCCAATATCATATTCATCTTCAACTTTAATTACCCCACTATTAACTGAGAATCCTATACAACACTAAACGTACAAGCACAGAGATTCCTAGATTTCGTAAAGACAAACTCCCTGGACTAGACTGTTAACACACCAACCAGGTGTGCAACCATAATGGATCTGGTCCTCACTAATATGGAAGAGTGCTGCACACCCCCTGGTGTAATGTCTTCCCTGTTAAGGTCAGATCGAAAATGGTCTCCTTGGAAGTAAAAATAAAACCTGGACCCCCAGCTAACCCTGGAGAACTATTCACAGAAACCGTACACAAACATGTCAATAGCTGTATAGAGGCAGCAATACCCACCAGGAAGTCGTACTCAACTAACTCAAAAAAAACAAGCCACCCAGGTGGAATCACAAAATCAACAGGCTGCACAAAGTACAGTTGTGTACACTTACCATAAAAGTAGATGTTCGAGTATATTCACTGTTGCAGTCATCACCTGTGGGTTATCCCTGCTGTGGTAACCCTCAGCCGGTCCAAATACCAGAGTCAGTGTTTTTCTGCGTCAGCTGCTGTCACTTGTAGACTGACATCAGGTCATCAGTGCTAAAAAGCAAGGCAGTTGACACCATTATGTCAGTTTTTCTAGCCCTAACCAGTCAGAAGCCCAAGGAAATATGGCAAAGTGGTCCTGGTGGTTAAAAAACACCCTAAGAAGCTTGTGTCTCCCTGAGGAGAGGATATAAGGGGGAAGGAGGGAGGGAAACCAGGACTGCAACAGTGAATACACTCGAACATCTACATTTATGTTAAGTGTACACAACTGTACTATGTTCTTTGTGTTTCACTGTTGCAGTCATCACCTGTGGGAGGATTCCCAAAACTGAGGAGAGGGTGGAAGGATTAGTTAAGAGACCTAGGCATGGGTAAGCAAGCCCTGCAGAACTGCAGAGGCAAACCTTGCCCTAACCTTAGAGAGAAGAGAAAGGTGGTAATGCTTTGTAAAGGTATGGACTGAGGTCCAGGTGCAAGCTTCCAAGTGTCCCTAAGGAATGCTGTGGAAGTGGAGGCTGCCCTAGTGGAATGGGTACGAATAGACTTGGGGGGTGGTTTCCCATGTAATCTGTAGCAGAAATGGATACAGTGTGATATCCATTTGGAAATGGCTTGCTTGGAAATGGGCTTTCCCTCTGCCCCTGGGGCAAAGCTTACAAGAAGTTGCTCCATTTTCCTGAAGGGTTTAGTACGGTCCAGGTAGTATCTAAGCTGTCTGTCCACATCTAGTGAGCAGAATTCTTTCCCCCTTGTTTTGAGGGTTAGGGAAGAAGGTGGGCAGATGAATGGCCTGGTTGAGAGCCGCATCAGATACAATCTTGGGCATAAAGGAGGGGTTAGTCCTAAGGGAGACCCTGTCTGCATGGAAAATGATGATGGGCTCAATGGCCATCAGTGCCTGAAGTTCTGAAACCCTTCTGGCTGAGGTGATAGCTAGTAAGAAAGCAGTCTTCCAGGAGAGGTACTTCAGTTCTGCTGAAGCAGCAGGTTTGAAGGGTGTTCAGGTTAGTTTTTCCAAAACATAATTCAGGTCCCAGGCTGGCATGGGTGGCCTTCTGGGAGATCTGATATTAGAAGCCCCTCTGAGGAATAATTTAATCAAAGGATGTGAGAACAGGAGCTGGTCTGTATCGAAATGAGCTGAAATGGCTGAGGCGTGGATTTTAACAGAAGAGAAGGAGAGGCCACTATTGAGTAACAACGCTAGACAATCCAGGATAAGAGGGACAGAAGGTTGTTAGGAACTGGCCCCTCTGGACTGGCTCCAGGAGCAGAATTTTTTCCATTTCCCTGCATAAGACTTTTTGGTGAAGGGTCTTCTGGCCTCTGTGATAACATCTAGAACTTGTTTGCTTAACAGGTGCCTCTTGCTTGTCTTTAGAGTATTAGCCATGCTGACAGTTTGAGAGTCTGCAAGTCTGGGTGCAGTATCCCCCCCCCCCCGGTTGAGTCAAGAGGTCTGGGATCAGGGGAAGCTGCCTGGGAGGCTGTGATGTCAGACTGTGCAGCAAAGGGTACAAATGATGTCTGGGCCAATCTGGAGTAACAAGACTGGCCTTTGGTCCCTCCTCCCTTATCTTGATCAGTATCTTGGGACTAAGAGGCAGAAGAGGGAATGCATACACAAAGAGGGAGTTCCAGGGGAAGGTCAATGCATTCACCTTCCACACTAGCTGGTGATACCCCCTGGTACAGAACTTCTTTACCTGGTGGTTGAGGTGCAAAGCAAAGAGATCCACCTCCAGATTTCCCCACTCCTGAGTGACTTGCAAAAAGATCTTTCTGTGGAGCTGCCATTCCTGGGGGTCCAGTAAGTTTCTGCTTAAGTGGTCTGCCAGGGTGTTGTTGATCCCTGGTAGGTATTGGGCTAGTAGGTGTAATCCCACAGAGGAAACAGCCAGCCAGAGGTTCATGGCTAGCCTGCACAGAGGGAAAGATTGGGTCCCTCCCTGTTTGTTGATGTATCACATTACTGTGGTGTTGTCTGTTTTGATAAGGATAACCCCTGGCTGAGATGGGGTTGGAAGGATATCAATGCCTTTTGGTTGCTATCTAAGGGAAGGTGTTGGGCATCTCAAAGACCTTGGGTGCACCTGCCTGCTAGGTGAGTGCTCTAAGGAATGTCTGAGGCGTCGATAATGATGGTCTGCCTGGTAGGGCAGAGGATGAAGGGGAGACCCTTGTTCTTGGCACAGGCCCCTGCCCACCACAGAAACTCAGCCCTTATACAGGGGATCAGAGGGAGAGAGGTCTCTAGAGGCTGTGAGTGTTGACACCAAAGGTGCCCACTGATTTGGACGTAAGTCTTGGTACCCTCTAGGAATTGGCAATTCGTTGAAAGTGAATTTGTATCCCTGAAAAATGATATTCAAGACTCATTGGTTCTTTGTCACAGACAGCCAATTTTCTTTGCAGAGGGACAACCTTCCTCCTAGCTTTTGGAGGGTGAAAGGAGGGCCGAGGGGGGAGTGGGAGTCATTGAGTTTTTGCCATAGAGGGATGGCTTAGAACTCCCTGCCTTTGGGGTGGAAGTGGTCCATGTTTGGTTCTATGCTGTCCCTGGGATAGGGGCCTGGGTGGCCTGTCCCTGTGGGGCTTATCTTTCTGCTAGGTGCATGAAAAGACCAGTGCTTAGAGGGAAAATTCCTGCTGAATCTAGGAGGTTCCATGTGAAAGAAATATTTTACTGTTACATTGATTTTGCTTTCTCTTCCATCTTTTAAAGCACCTCTTCTGTTTTTTCTCCAAACAATCAATTAATTTAGACTTGATCAGGAAGAGGTTGTTCCTTCAACCATGCATGTCTCCCAATGACAGATCCAGACACCATTGCCCTGCTTGAGGCTTCTAGTGCGTCATATCCACAGTGTAAAGAGTGTTTTGCCACTTGACAAGTAGAGTGCCATAAATCTGCTAACTCTTTAGCACTGGCACAGTCAGGAAAGGTACAAATCTTTTAATTAGTTCCAAAGTGTGTTGTTGATATTTTAACATATGTAACTGACAGTTGAGTGCTCTGACAGCTAAGGTGCAGAGGTGTAAACTTTTTTACCCCATCTGTTCAGAGCTCTAACATCCTTGTCAGGAGGAGGATTCTTTGCAGAACTAGCCCTAGTTCCTTTCCTGTGTAATGACCTCCAGGTCTGCAGCAGGATTTCTGTACAGGTATTTGTGAGAATCCGGTACTCTGTAATACCGGTCAGGTTTACTGGGAACAGGTGGGAGGATGTCAGGGGCTAAGCTGGATTCATGGAAAACATCATCCACTACTTCTAAGATAGGGGGGATGGCCAGGGGTCTGTGCTGGGGCAGGTCTAGAAACTCTCTTAGCCTATTCTTAGACTGAGGGAAGTCCTGAGATTCCCAGTGGAAATGTTCCCTGAGGGTGTGAAGGGTTTCCCCAAAGGAAAGGTCTTCTGATGAGGCAGAAGGAATGGATTCCTCTGCATATGAATCCTCATAAGCAGTCAGTGGTTGTTCCTCTTCAAAATCTGAATCATCAGTTTCCTCAGAATCCTGCTCTATCATTACGTCAGGAAAAGGGTGTCTTCCTTTTAGAAGTTGTGGCCTGACTGCACCTGATAAGGGAGATAAGATCCTTCCCCTTCTTAAGCATTTGGGTTTGGGGTGGTGGAGCAGGAGTAAGATGGTGGCTAGAGGTAGATTTTCTATGAGTGGCTGGCTTCTAGGCCTAAGAGTATCCATCGTTCTGAGAGAAACAGTAGTTGGATGAGAAGACGTTTTTCGTCTAGAATCGGTAGTGCGAAAGGCCTCCTCGGAAGCCAGTGCCTGCATTGCGGCTCGAGATCCAACCGAGGCAGAGACAACCAAAGGCTCGGAAGATGAAGGTTTCTGCGGCATACCGGACTCCGAAAGGATCTCAGTAAATGCCTGTGTAGATATTGTATAGGGCATCAGGGGCTGCGAAAGCTCCTCACTGAATTCCGGAGAACTGATGACCTGCTTAGCGGTAGAGTCATCGGAAGGCTTAGCCTTGTGTGGTCTACTACATTTTTTTCAGAATGTCTATGGACTGTTGGCTGATGGACGCCATTTGTGAAGGACGACGAAAATACCCGTCTACAATAAGGGCTCTACGATGAATGGTCCTCGTGTTAAAGAGGGCACAGAACTCACAACAGGGGACACTGTGGTCTAGGCTTAAACATGTGACGCAGTATGAATGTAGGTCTCGGTGTGGGATCTGCTTTGCACAGACAAGACAATTCTTAACTTTTTTGGACATCGGTTAGTGCAAGAAAAAGGACCCCCAACGGGGTACTTAGCTTTAGACGTTTTGGGCTGCAATCTGAACTCTGGTAGCGACCAACCAACACACTTGCAAACTGCTTTTGCTACAGGCTCCATGGCAAGAAAGACTGATGTAATGGCATCAGCTGCCTTGCTGTATAGCACTGAAGGCAGTCTACAAATGACAGGAGCTGACGCAGAAAAACACAGACTCTGGTATTTGGGCTGGCCAAGAGCTACCACAGGAGGGATAATCCAAAGGTGATGACTGCATCAGTGAAACACGAAGAACATCAGAAGGAAGAAACTCATGGCAAAAATTAGGAGGTGCAGCACCCAGCAGGATAAAAGCACTCTCAAACTAAACAAACAACTAAGAGGACAAATAAAGTCTACCAAAGCCAAGTCTCAAGTAAATTTGGCCTCGGGGGCCAAGGACAAAGTACAGTTTTGTACCTACCATAAATGTAGATGGCCAATAGATATGCAACTGCAGTCCTTACATATGGGTATGTCCTGCCTCAGGCAGCCCTCGGTCGGCCGGATTCCAAAGTCTGGGTCCGTCGTCGGCTGATGTCGCCTCCTCCCCGACGTCAGAGCAGCTGGGGTATAAAAGCATCAGCCGACGCCATCTTCCTCAGTGTTTCTTGCCCCAGATGCCAGGTGCCCTCCAAGGAAGGCTAAATTTAGAACTGGATAAAATTTCCAGACATACACAATAGCAATAAACAGATACACCATAACAGATATCCCCAGCTAAGTATAAAAGGAGGGAAGTGGACCCAATACACAGAGGGGTAGGAGGGAGGGAGGGAAAACCTGACTGCAGTTGCATATCTATCGGACATCTACATTTATGGTAAATACAAAACTGTACTATGTCCTTCAAGAATGCAACTGCAGTCCTTACATATGGGTTGAATACCATAGCCAAGCTGGGGGTGGTAGGCTCTAAGATAAGGATGGTGTAGCTAAAATGCCCTGCAGGACTGCCGAAGCAAAGCCTGCTCGGGATCTGGAATATAAAGGCAGGTTGTAGTGCTTGGAAAATGTATGCACAGAGCTCCATGTAGCAGCTTCTAGAATGTCCTTTGTAGCCACCCCTCTTAGGAAGGCTGTGGAGGTGGCTGTAGCTCTGGTGGAGTGTGGCCTGATATTGGCTGGCACACCCTTTCCATGGAAAGAATAACAGAATCTGATGCAATGTCCAATCCATTTTGAAATTGTTTGTTTGGAAATTGCCTTTCCTTGCACTCCAGGAGCATGCGCTACAAAAAGTTGGTCAGACTTTCTGTTGGCCTTTGTTCTGTCCAAGTAGTAGCATAGTTGTCTGTGTATGTCCAAAGTGTGCAGCAGCTTTTCCCCTTTATTTTGAGGATTGGGGAAGAAAGTAGGCAGGTGAATTGCTTGATTTAGAGACACCTTGGATATCACTTTTGGCATAAAAGAAGGATTGGTTCTTAAAGAAACCCTGTCCTGATGAAAAATGAGGAATGGAGGTACTGCCATGAGGGCCTGTATCTCCGAAACTCTTCTTGCTGAGGTAATTGCCAACAGGAAAACTGTTTTCCAGGAAAGAAATTGCAATTCTGAAGATGCTGCTGGTTCAAAAGGAGGAAGAGTTAATTTATCCAACACGAAGTTGAGGTCCTATGCAGGCACTGGTGGTTTTCTGGGAGGTTTGAAATTCTTTATCCCTCTTAGAAATTGTCTTAGCAAAGGATGTGAAAACACAGGTGGATCAGTGTTGTATTTTGCTGAAATTGCTGAAGCGTGTATTTTTATGGAAGAATAGGAAAGTCCATTATGCAGCATTTCTGCCAAGTATTCCAGTATCTGTGGGATGCTCATTACTGATGCATCCTGTCCCCTGTTGGTATTCCAGATGTTGAATCTCTTCCATTTGGCTGAGTAAGTCTTTCTGGTGGAAGGTCTGCGTGATTCCAATAATATCTGTTGAACTTCCTTGGAGAGAGAGATATGGGGAGAAATCATGGAACCCTCCAAGCTGTCAGCTGCAGAGTTTGCAGGTTGGGATGAACCGTCCTGTAATTGTGCTGAGTCAAGAGTAGAGGCCATTGAGGCAGAGGCCACGGCTTGGTGCAAGTTATGCTCCTTAGTAATGGATACCAGTGCTGCCTTGGCCAATCTGGAGCTATTAAGATGCCTTTCGGTTGCTCTGCTTTGATCTTCAGTAACACCTTGGTCATTAATGGTAGAGGTGGGAATGCATAGATTGTTAGAGAGTTCCAGCTGAATGAGACAGCATCTATTCTCCAGGCTTGTGGATGGTGTGTCCTCGAGCAGAACTTTTTCAGATGATGATTGAGGTGGGAGGCAAAGAGATCTATGTCCGGCCTCCCCCATGCATGAGTTATTTGTGCAAAAATGTCTGGATGCAACATCCATTCGTGCGGGTCCAGGATGTTTCTGCTTAGACTGTCCGCCAGAACATTGTCCCTGCCCAGAACAAACTGGGATTGCAGCTGTATGTTCAGTTTCAGGGACTTTTCCCAAAGAGTCATTGTTAGTCTGCAAAGGGGGTAAGAATGTGTACCTCCCTGCTTGTTTATGTACCACATAACAGTGGTGTTGTCTGTCCTTATTAGCAGATGACCTTGTTGAAGATATTGTCCGAAGGCCTCGATTGCATGAATCAATGCAAACATCTCTTTTTGACTGATGTGTAGATGTACTTCCGGGGGGGTCCATTGCCCTTGAATGCATCTGCCCTCCATGTGCGCCCCCCATCCATGGTCTGAGGTGTCTGTTGTAATGGTTTGGCTTGTTTGAGGTTTGTTGAAAGGCATACCTTTGTTTAACTGGCTTGCTTGGGCCCACCACAAAAATTTCCTTTGTAGACATGGGATGAGTGGGATAATTGCTTCTAAGTTGTGGCTGTGTTGAGACCATAAACTTTTTAGGTACCATTGTAGTTTTCTCATGTGTAGTCTTGCCAGTGGAATCAGTAGAATGCAAGATGCCATGAAACCCAGGGACTGCAGGATTTTCCTTGCAGTCATCTGGGTGAGCTTTGCTAGGCTTTTGAAGTAAGGTGGTAATTGTTCTTGCTTCTCTTCTGTGAGGCAAGACATTTGTGATTCTGTGTCTAGTTTGGCTCCTAGAAAAATTATTTGTTGGGATGGCAGTAGTCTTGATTTTTGTAAGTTGACTGTGTATCCCAAAGCCTGTAGTAAATGAATGACAAAATTCAAGTTTTTTGTCGAGGCTTGCTTGCTGTCCGCTTGTATAAGGCAGTCGTCCAGATAAGGGTATATTTGTATCCCCTGGAGTCTGCAGTGTGCAATTACTGATGCCAGGCATTTCGTGAATACTCTGGGCACAGTAGATAAGCCAAAAGGCAATGCTGAGAATTGATAATGCTCTGACCCTGCAAGAAATCTCAGGTATCTTCTGCAACTGTGTCCGATTGGGACATGCAGGTATGCCTCCTTGAGGTCCAGAGTAACCAGTCAAGACCCCTTGCCCAGCATGGGAAGGAGTTGCTGTAGCGTCAGCATTTTGAATTTTGGTACAATGAGAAAAGTGTTTAGAGTGGACAAGTCCAGTATAGGCCTCCATTGCTTTTCTTTTCTTGGAACAAGGAACAGTCTTGAGTAAAATCCCTGGCCTTGTTCCTGAGGAGGAACCTTTTCTATTGCTTTGATTTGTTTGTATCAGCTTTGAAACTTGCTCGAATGCCTCTGCCCTTTGATTTTGTGGCAGGTTTGGCATGCCTTGTCTTGTTGGTAAAGTATGGAAGTGGAACCTGTAGCTTTGGTCTATTATGTCCAGAATCCATTTGCCCTTTGTTAAAATGTGCCAATTTTTTTGAAAATAAGGATAATTTTCCGCCTAAAGGTGCTTCTCTTTGAGCCTTGGTCGGCGGTGTCAAAGTCAAGTCATTGTGATTGTCCCTGTGGAGCAGGTGAAGTCCCTGCGCCACCTCTCTGATTAGTCGGTTGCCATTGGCGTCCCCTGTAGGAGCCTCTGTATTGCCCTCTTCCTCGGGCACGCCTGTTTTTTCCCCTTTGAAACTTGTCAGTGTCCGGAAAGGACCAATTCTTAGAAGGCCAATTCCTGCTGAACCTTGGTGGCTGAACCTGGAGGAAATCCTTGACTGTTTGCACTGATTTAGCCTTTTCCTCAATTGATTTCAACACATCCTGAGCATTAGCACCAAATAGCTTGTGTTTTTCCAGAGGTGCATCTAGAAGCTTTACTTTAACATGATTTGGCAATGCCTGTTCTTTCAACCGTGCATGTCTACGTATGACGGCCCCTGTCATAGCTGCCCTACATGAAGCTTCCAATGCATCATAACCACACTGAAGAAAATGACTGCTAACCTGCTGTGTGTTATGGACCAAATCCTGCAAGGCCTTTCTATCTAAACGCTCAGGAGAGGCTAACTTTCTGCAAATCATCCATCAAGAAATCCTGATACTGAAACATATGAAAAAGGCAATTAAGGGCCCTCATGGCAAGTGAGTTTGAGGTATAAACTTTTTTGCCCCACCTCTCCAGGGACCTAGCTTCCCTGTCTGAGGGCAAAGGATTTTTGGCCGTGGAAGTGGCCACCCCTTTGGGCCCCTGGGAAATAGTTTCTAGATCAACAGAATGGGCCTTAAAGAAATGCTTGTGAGTTTCAGGAACCCTGTAGTATCTGTCCGGCTTAACAGGAGCAGGGGGGAGAGAATCAGGAGAAGCACTCGAATCTGAGTACACATCATCCAGTACATCTAACACTGGAGGAATAGCTAAAGGCCTGTGTTGGGGAAGCTTAAGGAAGGTACGAAGCCGTTTCCTGGAGGCGGAGAATTCCTGACCTTGCCACTGAAAATGCTCTCTCATGGAGTGTAGAATTTCCCCAAAAGAAATATCCTCTGGAGGAGAGGCAGAAGGAATAGATTCCTCCGCATCAGAATCCTCGTAGGCCTGGAAGGACTCTTCCTGGGTATCTGAGTGATCAGAGTCACCAGAGGCTTCATCTGAAGAAAGGGTGTCTGTATGCCCAACCCTGGGCCTTTTGTCTGAAGGTGGCTGAGAACCTCCGTCAGGATGGGCCTGGGAGCCTCTGATTAAGGAAATTAAGTCTGCAGCTAAAGTCATGATTTGCTTATCAGTAGTGGGCTGAGGCAAAGCTTTAGGAGGGTGAGATTTAGCCTGGCTGGCAGCCTTAGCACGTGTGTAGGCCTTGATAGACTTAGACATAGGGGGCCTAGCTGCCCCACATGCTGGAGTAACCTTGTCCACCAGTATGGTCTCAGGCAAATCTTGGGCTTCAGTTTCTGGAGGAAAATCAAGAACCTGCACCGGCACAGTCTCCGGGGCCGGAGTGATCGGTAAAGCGGTGTCGTCGGTCCGGAGCAGTAGAACAACGCCTCAGAAGAGACCGATGCACTCGCGGTAGCTTTTGGCATGGTGTCGGTGGAAGTCGCGGGCCGAGAAAGTCGGTCCCGGTCTTTCCGTTTTTTGGAAATATGAGGTGTTGGTTGTTCCGACGGCATGGTATAAGAGAATTTATCGCCAAAAAAGTCTTCAGCAAACTCTGCCCGGCACCTGAGGGTGCGCTTATTGAAGCAAGCACAGGCCGAGACGTCGTGGTCTGGGCCAAGGCAGGGGAGGCAGTAAGAATGGAAGTCCTTATGAGGTATTTGTTTACCACAAGACAAACAATTATTAACTTTTTCAGTTTTTTCTGACATCGGCTGAGGCAAGAAAAGGTTCCCCAACGGGGTACTTAGCTTTTTGATGACTTCGGATACGTAAAACACAGGAGCTGACCGACCGGCACTTGCGAGCTGCTTCTGCTTCGGGCACCGTGTGGCAAGAAAGACTGAGGAAGATGGCGTCGGCTGATGCTTTTATACCCCAGCCACTCTGACGTCGGGGAGGAGGTGACATCAGCCGACGCCGGACCCAGACTTTGGAATCCAGCCGACCGAGGGCTGCCTGAGGCAGGACAACCCATATGTAAGGACTGCAGTTGCATTCTTGAAGGACATCTGCAAAACATTCTTTAGCTATGTCTGCACCCTCAAAGGCAATACACAATTGTGTGCAGAACTAATTGTAAGTGGAGCCACCTATACTGAGCCAGAAGCTGTAGTAAACTTACTGGCCAACAAATTCATCTCCAACTTTAACCCCTCTCTCCCCATCAACCTTCCCTAAGAAAATACCATCAAAATTAACTCCCTCTGTTATCACTAGGGAATGGGTTCTTAATGCTCTAAGACCAAGAACACTGAAAATATGCACCCAGACAATATCCCAGGATGCTTTCTAAACAGCATGAAACATGACCTTTCAGGGCCTCTGGAATTGTTATTTAACTGTAGCCTTTAAACAGGCTTCATGCCTCATGAATGAAGAGCAGCAACAGGCATCCCTCTGCACAAAGGTAGGCCATCTACGGAAACTACAGTCCCATAAGTCTCACTAGTCTTGTATGCAAAGTCATGGAAAGAATTATCATGGAAATGATCAATAATGATATAGTAAACCTCCAGAAACTGGACCCAACCCAGCTTAGTTTCATCAAGGGCAGGTCATGCCTACTCAACTTGGTGGACTTCTTTGAGAAGGTCACCAAGGCAATGGATGAGGGCAAAATGGTTCACACTGCCTACCTTGAGCTGGCAAAGGCATTTGACACAATATCCCACTCGGGCATTGGTGCCAAACTCAGAATGTTGGGTACAAACCCATATGTAGCTCGGTGGATAGCCAACTGGCTCACAGACAGGACCAGAAAGTTAGAACTGGGGAGTCCACCTCTACAAAGAGGCCAGTCACAAGTGGAGTCCCACAGAGATCGGTCCTTGACCGCTTCTTTTTGGCATTTATTTCTCTGACGTCAAGGCCAATGTCAATGATCTCAGGCTGACTAAATATGCAAATGATTGCAAATTAGGAGCAGTCACTGAATTCCACACTGACACAAATGTTCTCCAGGAAGTGCTGACACAGACAAACAACTGGTGTCAGAGCCATGGACTAAAACTACATGCCAATGAATGCATAATAGTATGCTTTGGGAAGTCATCCACCCCTGGTAACTATCATATTGAAAACACACCCTTTTGAGTTGACCCAGTAGTCAGGGACTTAGGGACACACAGAGTAAGCTAGCATTTGACCATCACATGTCTACAATAGTGAGGAAATCAGCTATGCAACATATAAACAAAGGCTACAGCAAAAGCCATGGTTCGCAGAGAGCTTACAAAGCATCAAAGGGATCTCATTGTTGAAAGGTATCAGTCAGGAGAAGGGTACAAAAAAATTTCCATAGCATAATTGGATACATCATGGAACTCTGTGAAGACGGTCATCAAAAACTGGAGAAAATATGGGACAAGAGTGACACTGCAAACAACTGGACGTTCCTCCAAAATTGATGAAAAGACAAGATGAAAACTTGTCAGGGAAGCTGCCAAGAGACCTACAGCAACACTCAAGGAGCCGCAGGAATTTCTGGCAAGTACTGGTTGAGTACTACATGTGACAACAACCTCCGGTATTCTGCATATTCCTGGGCTATGAGGTAGGGTTGCAAGACGAAGTTGTTTCTTACACAGAAAAACATACAGGCCTGGCTAAAACTTACAAAACAATACATCAAGTCTCCTTAAAGCATGTGGGAAAATGTGTTATGGTCTGATGAGACCAAGGTTGAACTTTTTGGCCACAATTCCAAAAGATAAGTTTAGTGCAAAAAAAAAACACTTTGCATCATCAAAAGAACACCAACCCCAAGGTGAAGCATGGTGGTGGCAGTATCATGCTTTGGGGTTGCTTTTCTTCAGCTAGAACTGGGGCTTTAGTCAAGGTGGAGGGAATTATGAAAAGCTCCAAATACCAGTCACTTTTGGCCCAAAACCTTCAAGCATCTGCTAGAAAGCTGAAAGATGAAGAGGAATTCCACCTTTCTACATGACAATGACCCCAAGCATACATCCAAATCAACAAATCAACAACAAAATGGCTTCACCAGAAGAAAATTAAAGTTTTGGAATGGCTCAGCCTGAGCCCAGACCTAAATCCAGTAGAAAATCTGTGGGGTGACCTAAAGAGGGCAAAGCACAGCAGATGCCCTCGCAATCTGATAGATCTGGAGCGCTTTTGCAAGGAAGAGTGGGCAAATATTGCCAAGTCAAGATGTGCCATGCTGATAGACTCCTACACAAAAAGACTGAATGCAGTAATTAAATCAAAAGATGCTTCAACAAAGTATTCGCTTAAGGGTTTGCACACTTATGCAACCAGCTTACTGTACATTTTTTATGTTTTATATTTTTTTCCTCTAACAGATTTGTTTGTTTTTCAAATGAACTGTACAGATTATATGTCACATTAAAGGTGGGGAAAGTTTTGAAATGATTTATTGTGGTCTCATTTTTTTATATCACAAAAACATGGCATTTTAACAGGGGTGTGTAAACTTTTTATATCCACTGTATGTACCTAACTAGGCATATCCAACAACTGTAATGTCCACAGAGGTTCCTCACTTAAAGAATACAGGGCATAAGTAAAATGTCCTATGCAGACTGCTTCAAGGCCCTATCCCTGTTTTCCATCACCTACAGGCTGTTGAGGGATAATCTATGCCTGACATACAGGGCACCATTAGACCACATTCTGAAGGACTTCTTGCATATCCACAAAATAAACAGCACCAGAATTACCCATTCTAAAGACTTAAATATTTTCTGTGATATGAAGAGGACCTGCTGGAGAGACAGGTATGTATCCCAGAGACTACCCCATCTCTGGAACAGATTTCCCCATCCATGTGAAGTGGAGTTCCTCCCTAACCCAATTCAAGTGCAACTTGAACAACTGGATGGGGAATAGGAAATTCATCCCTGGCTTAGCACCTATGTCTCTAATGGACATAGGCAGCATGTAAACGGTTCATCTCCCAGGCCCCTGCTTACACTTATCAAAGGTACCAGAACTTGTCAGAGAATTGGGAAGCATGGCTAGGCTTTAAAAGGCCTGCTAGACAGGGGTCCAGGGAAGTAAATAGTGTGGGAAGAAATAGCCAGGGAATTGTTATGGCTAGGCTTGTATAGGCCCTAGGGCTGACAGCCTAGTACCAACCTATGAACCTTGTGGTCGTTAGCCTAATAAACACCTATGACCCTATAAGAAGAAGGAAAATAACTAACATCCACTTTTAAGAGCCTTTTTTTCCTGAGATGTTGGTGCTTACAGTATCCGGTACTTTTTTCTTCAAGAAAAGCAGTAATTTGGTTTGTGAAAAATTAAGCTGCAGTCCCATATCAGCCACAGCTGTGATGGATTTGGTTCTGACTGACCCACAATTGCAGACATGGCAGCATACTGGACCACTTCTTGACTTTTCAAAATAAAACACTATAGCATCCCCCAAAAGGTTTGTCTCTTTGCATGATGTAGTTGTACACACACTTGCTGCAATGTGGCTTCCCATGAACTACAACCTCACTCAATCTGTTGGCACATTCTAACAGCTCACCTGATTGTTTAACCCTTATGAACTGGGGTCACCAACCCCCTTCCTCCAAGAAGCTGCCACTGCTACTCACAGAAGTATAGTTTTTCTGGTTATATACTACAGCATGACACCACTTGGGAAGCTGAGTGCAACTATGAGGCATAGTTACTGACAGCAGTCCAGCACTGGACTTACCACAACATATCCCTGGACCTGCCCACTTACTTAATGCAGCCTGCTGTTCTCTTGTTCCAGCCTCCACCGAAGAGTGGTCTCCTCCATTCTACCATGACAACCCCCCCAAGGGAAAGATGAAAGGGCTCAGCCTTATCTCTTCCTGTTCCACAACAGCTCCAATAGGCACCTGAGCTACTAGTCCTTCGGTCATCTAGATCATAGTTAGAGCTTTGTCCCTTATATCACTGGAACTGGCAAAACACCATCAATTATTAAGCAGGTGAAAAGCAGTGGACTCGAGTCCTGACAAATGCCAACAGCAACATATACACAGGGAGAAAAGGCATCAGTCCAAATAACTGAATCACTTAGAGGCACTAGCAGGGAGATCACAGCCATCCAAGATCTTGCGAAAGAACATTTGTGTCAGATGTTCGAGTAGATCAGTGTCACAGTACTTATCTTTGGGTCTTCTGCCATGCAGAAGACTGTGACTGGCCGAATTTCCAGTCTTTTCATCATTTCCAGTTGATGGATGCCCGCTGGCCAATGTTCAGATGTCACGATATAACAGGGGTGTCCATCAATGCCATCTTCTGGTCTTTCTAGGTGCTGAGCAGCAGTCTGATGGTTGAGAACAGCACAACCCTTCCTGATGTCAAAAGAATTTTTTTGGACAGAACAAGGGAAGGCATCACCTATGTGTTATAAGTAAAGTAAGGGATAATGGTGGATAAGAACTACCCATCTGAAATACTTTCCTCCTCTCCTTCCCCCAGTAATGGGCGGGGGACAGGAGATGAGAGAAGACAGAAGGACAGGAGGGTGGGAATGTATATTGCAACATTGATCTACTTGGACCTCTACAATTATATCAAGTGTGACAACTGTACCATGTTCTTTGTAGTCAGTGCTGCAGAACTAATCCTTGGGAGGGCTCCTAAAGTTACTAGTTGAGGGTGAGGCTGTCTGCTGACCCTTAGGAAAAAAAAGGGTTTGTGGAATGGCAGCAGCAAACCTTGCCCTAGCCCTGGTACTGACTCACCATCATGGGCATAGCAAACAAAAAAATGCAGTTGGTTATCCACTTAGAGATAGTCTGAAAACTGGTCTGCCTTCTTTTTTCTGTGCAAATGCTAGCAGATGTTGGCCTGCTATGTTAAGGGGGGGGGGGGGGGGGGGATTTCATCCTGTCCAGGTAATGCACATCCAGGGAATGCAAGATTTGCTCTGCTTTACTCTGTGGGTTCAGGAAGAACACTGGCAAATGAATAGCTTGATTCAAGGAGAGCTACACCGCCACTTAGGGCATAAAAAGGAGGGATTATTATTAAGGGTTACCCTGTCCCTATGGACCACAGTGAAGGGTTCCTTACACATCAGGGCTATTAGCTCTGACACTCATCTGGCTGAAGTGATAGCTATCAGCAGGGCAGTCTTCTAAGTAAGCATCTTTTGTGGTGGGGGGCAGAAACGGCTGGCTCAAAAAGTGGTAATGTAAGTTTTTCTAAGACACAGTTTAAATCCCAGGTTGGGACAGGATTTCTCCTGGGAAAGTCAGATGCATCAACCCTTTGAGGAAAATCTTCAGGTGGGAGTGAAAATAAGACAGGTGGAAGCAGGTAAGGGAAGCAGAGTTAGGTGAAACATGTACCTTAATGCTAGAATAAGAAAGTTCCTAGTGAAATAGTCTTAATAGGTATACTAACACAAGGTTTTTGTCTGCTTATGAAGAACTAATGTCTTTGTCCTTACAACAAAGGGCAAATGTTATCCATTTGAAAAAGTATGATCTTCTGGTATTCAGTTTTCTTGCCTCTCTCAGGAATGATAGCACATCTGTAGAACAGACTAGTATTTGGGGGTCAGGCTGCCTATTGGCCATTTGGAAAAATATTTTGTGAGGTGGCAGTATCAAACCCTGCTTAAGCACTGGGGGGGGGCATGGGGGCAGTAGCAAATGGTAAAGCACATAACTGGTAGTGCAATCCCCCAAGCTGTTAGTTTGAGGGTGCTCAGGTAAGGGTGAATGACACACCCCTTTATCTGCGGTAGGAGGTCTATCACTTGTGGGAGAATGTAATATCTCACCTTGCTGAGGGTCAACATGAAGGAGAACTCATGTTGCCTTTGGTCAGAAGGGGGCTATAAGTATCATGCTTGGCCTGTCTGATCAGTACCCTAAAAATCAGGGGAAAGTGAGAAGGCATAAAGAAAAAGTCCTGTCCATTTGAAAGAAAAGATGTCTGTTCTCCATTCCTGAGCAAACCCTTTGAAGTCTGTTTTCTTGAGAGACAAAAAGTCTTTGTGGGCTGTCCCCTGTGATGGGTGAAGTCCAGGAATTTTTTTTTTTTAGTATTCATTTGGTGGAGTTGAGAATCTGCCAAGTTGTTGTTCTGGCCCAGATGTAGAATGCTATCGGTGTCAATTGCAACTGTTGTGGCAAGATTCAAGTCTTTACTGCTAGACTGCACAGGTGTTAGGAATGAGTTCCCCTTGCTTGTTTATGTACTCAGTAACTATGGGGCTGGCTGCCCAGATTTGTAGCACTCCTAGAGACAAGTTGCTTTGAAACGCTTTCATCAGTAAAAAAAAAAAAAAATACCAGTAGGCTGTTTGAAGTTCCAGGATGTTTCTCCCCCCCTGGAAAATGAAACAAGACAATCATCCAGGTGGGGGTAAATGTGCATTCCTAGAGTTCTGGAATGTGCTATAACTGGAGCTAAACATTTGCTGACAAACTCTGGGTGCAGTAGATAAACTAGATGGTAAAGCACAGAATTGGAAGTACAAACCTGCTGCTATGAATCAACGGTATCTTCTGTGGACTAACTACAGGCACATGAAGACAGGCATCCTTCAGATCTATATTAACCATGTAGGCTCCTGGAAAAATCAAGGGCAGCAGTTTTTGAGGAGTCAGCATTTTGACTTTGGGAATACCCAGAACTTGTTTAATTCTAAGATGTCTAAAATTGGCCTCCAAGTTCCTTCCTTTCTTAGAACTATAAAAATCATGGAGTACAGCCCTGTTGCCTCTTCGCTAGAAGGGACTCTGAATGGATCCCTGTTGCAAGAATTCCTGCAAGATGGAGAGAAGAGGAGGTTTCATGGTCTTTCAGAGGCTTTGACATTCCTAAGAAGGGAGGCCCTTTCTGAAATGAAGTAATCTTTTTCTAAGGTGTTTAGTACCCACTGATCTAAGGTGACCCATTTTCACTAGTTTAGAAAGGAAGACAGCCTTCCTTCTGATCAGATGGGAAGGGAGGTGTTGAGTGAGGAAAGGGGGAGCTGTGGATAGTCACAGCTGTTCTCTTGGGGGGGGGCAGAGTCTTTGGATCCCCTAGGTTTAGGACGGTGCTCAGGGTGTCATCCCCTAACTGTCTAGGCCTTTCTGATCGGGGAGGCCTCCCCTTATCTTGCCTCGGAGGCACAGGCCAAAACTTAGAGGGAAAATTTCTGTATCATGGGGATGGAGGCACAAAATTCTTTCAGTTTTTGTTTTCCTTTATCTAATTTCTCAGAAACGTTCTATACAGGAGGCTAAACATGAATTCTTTACCTAACAGGGCATCCAGGAGTTCAGCCTTGTCACCCTTAGGCTTTCAAATACTGGCCAAGGCTCTTGCCGCCCCCATAGTGCCTTTTTTAGGCAAGGCTCAAAAGAAAAACCCACCACCATAAATAGCACAAGTAACCAAAAACTGAGGGTAATGCTACTCAATGCCAGAAGTCTAAACCTCAAAATGCATGCACTCGAGGCACTCCTCAGTATGGAGAACATAGACATCTGTGCAGTAACAGAAACCTGGTTTAAGACTCCTGAGAGCACCCCAGCACTACTAGGCTATAACTCATACCACACCTTTCAGCCACAGAACCAGGACCGAAACACAAAAGGCGAGGGTGTATCCATATTCATCAAGGATACCCACACCTCCAGGTTAGTGGTGCAGCACAATGCATCAGAGACCATCCATGCGAAACTAACAATGGGCAAAACTGCAATCCAAATTGTAGCTTGCTACAGATCACCCACCATGGCCCAGGACCCCCATTCCGCATTTCTGGAGACACTGGGAAATATGAAGGTCCTACCAAACACCTTAATACTGGGTGATTTCAATTACCCAAACATAAACTGGGAGAACTGCCATAGCTCGCTCTCACCTTCTTTCAACCCTTCTGTATGCATCCCCTCTACTCTCGAATTTAAACAAGACTAACCTTAACAAACTCTCAGTTTGCTACAACCACATTGCCAGGTTTGCCACTGGGCTGCCTTTTAGGACACATCATTGCATCAATCTAAATCAGCTTGGGTGGCTTGAACTACCCAGCCTAATCCAGTATAACCAACTTATTATGGCCTATAAAATCCTGTATAATCCGGACAATACTCCTGCACTTAAAAATATTATCACCCCTTATAACAATCCTAGACCGCTTCAATCCTCTAACAAACTACTAATTCAGACTAGAAAAATTAATAACACAGCCGGTGATTCTCTCTTTGCAAACTCTAAGTAGATCCTGGAACTCTCTTCCAGCTGATATTAACTTACTTTCCACCTTCGGTCAATTTAAAACTAGACTCAAACAACATTTGTCACTTAACTGGCTATGTCAATGTATCAAGCCTGGCTAACTCTCTCTAGAATGTGGAAAAATCTGTTAACCAGTTTACTGTGTAATTTAATTTAATCCTGACTTGTGCTCAGGATTAACTGTAACCTGTGGAACTTGTTTAACTTGCTTACTTGTGTAATCTCTGTAAATAGTCTGTTTGTAATATGTAATGCTGGTATTATGTAATGCTGTATCTGCTTACCCTTGGAGCTTTTCTCCCCGGGCCTCCACTGAAAATGGACATGCATCCAGTCGGACTATCCCGGTCAACAAATGTAAAATAAAAAAAATAGATAAATAAAATAAACTACTCAAGTACTAACTCCCTTGCCCAACGCTTCCTAGAACTTAGAAACTCGAACGCCCTGGATCAACTGGTCAACACCCCCACCAGAGGGAGCAACATATTGGACCTGGTCATCACCAACATGGGTGACCGGTGTTCCACACCGGAGGTCAACCCCTCGCTGGTTAGATCAGACCATAGACTAATCACTCTGGATATCCACATTCCGCCCCCACTCCCAATCAAGGAAACCACCATGAAAAACTTTTCAAAAGCAAACTTCACGTTACTTAAGACCAAGGTGGAAAGATTCACAGCTCCCATGCTAAAGGACAATGCTGTCCAAGCTGCTGAAACCTTTACAAATTTACTCTATGAGCATCTGCAGGAATGCATGGATCGTGCTATCCCAAGTAAAACCAAGACTCACTCCTCCAAGAAAAGGAAACCAGTCTGGTGGACCCCTGCCATAAACAAGCTATACAACAGGAGGAGGAAACTAGTACAGAAAAGAGTAAATTCCCAAGAAGGAAAGACATCCCTGATCAGTATCAGCAAGAAACTATGATCCCTCATTAAATCATCCAAGGCTAGTTTCGAAAGAAAAATTGCCAATGACTCCAAAGATAACCACAAAGCGTTCTTTAACTATGTCAAGAACCTAAGTGGAAACTCTCAGATCTGCTCTGAGTTAGTGCAGAATGGCACAAAATACACTGAACCAACTGATATTGCAAACTTCTGACAGACAGGTTTAGTGCAAACTTCACCCCCCTCTCACCCCATAAAGGGCCCATAAGCATACCAGAAGAATGTAGGGCCCAGTCAATCACCGATGCACAGGTTAAAACAGCCCTATCCAAAGCCAAAAACACAGCTTCAATGGGACCGGACGGGGTCCCAGGCTGTGTTTTACAACAGCTTCAAAATGAACTAACCCCTCACCTAAACACACTGTTCAAACTCAGCCTCTCTACAGGCTACGTATCCATAGAGTGGCGCACAGCAACAGTTGTCCCGCTCCACAAAGGTGGAGCCACAACGGATCCCGGGAACTATCGCCCTATAAGCCTGACTAGCCTGGTCTGCAAGGCTATGGAACGCATCATCATGGAACTCATTAACAGAGACATTGGGAACCTCCAAACCTTGGACCCTACACAGTTTGGCTTTGTTAAGGGCAGATCATGCCTCCTAAACCTGGTGGACTTCTTTGAGACGGTTACCAAGGGATTAGACGAGGGAAAGGAGGTCCACACAGCCTACCTAGACCTCGCAAAGGCTTTCGACACCATTCCTCATTCCAGTATTATAGACAAGCTCACTAGCTTGAACATAAACCCCTACGTCACGAGATGGATTGCCAACTGGCTCATGGATAGAACCCACATGGTGCGAGTTGCAGGCTCTACATCCGACTCTAAACCAGTTACAAGTGGCGTCCCCCAGGGCTCAGTCCTAGGACCCCTCCTGTTCAGTATATACTTCTCAGAGGTACATGCAAACATAGGAGGACTATGGCTGACCAAGTTCGCAGACGACTGCAAACTAGGGGCCATAACAGATTCTCCGGCTGAGACAGACACCCTTCAGATGGGTCTCACTGAGACGAATACCTGGTGTCAAAATCATGGCCTCAAGCTAAATGTCAAAAAGTGCATAGTCATCCCCTTTGGAAAAAACAAAATACCCGTGAAGTACCACATAGGTGGTAGTCCCTAAATACCGAAAATGTAATAAGGGATCTGGGAACCCAAGTAGATAGTAATCTCTTCTTTGATAATCATATTGCCAAGGTGGTTAGAAAATCCTTCTATGTGGCCCACCTAATCACAAAAGGGTTCGCATCTAGAACAAAAGAGGTTATTGTGCCTCTCTACTCATCACTCATTAGACCCACCACAGAATACAATGCCCCATTTGGGATGTATCTTACAAGACACCTGCAACAGCTGGAAAGGCCACAAAAGTACCTCACAAAGAGGATTACTGGCCTCAAACAGATGCCCTATGCAGCCTGACTCAAGAAACTCCAGCTGTACTCAGTTGCATACCGCTTACTCAGAGGTGATCTCTGCCTGACATACAAGGCCATATCCAACCCAGAATTGATGGACATGCTCCACCTAAAAAAAAAAAACAAATCCCAGAGAGACACACGCTCTAGAGATATAAACTTCTCCACAATGATAAATAGGACATGCTGGAGGGATAGATTCCTATCCCAGAGACTCTTCATGCTTTGGAACAGGATTCCAATATAAATCAGGCAGAGCCCCTCACTAACACTCTTCAAGAGAAACCTTGACGGGTGGATGGGAAACAGAAAATTTACCCCGGGGATCACTGCACTGGCTCTACTGGACAGTGGCGCAGGGAACTAATGGCTCTGCTGGACAGTGGCACAGGGAACTGATAGCTCTGCTGGACAGAGGCACAGGGAACTAATCTAAGGGGGTGGCGAAAGCCAACACATTCTGGCTAGGCTTATACATGCCCTTGGACAGATAGCCTAGTACTTACCTATGAACCTATAACAGTAACAAATTTCCTCCTTACCCTCAATAATGCACTCTGTCAAGTTTATGGCTCTTTTTTTGGCCCATCAGTTTTTGTGGATTTTGTGGACTACTACTTCTTGCTACAAAAAGGGGGGGGGGCATCCTCCCCTGAGCTGTGCCTAACCCCATTGTAGGAATGCTTCAGTGTCTTGAGGATTCTACACTCATATTTCTTCTAGTCCTAGCACCAGTGTACACACCAGGATTGGGCACTTGTTTATCACAGGACTCATGCACCCAGCTGTCTTTCTTTTTTAAACTTCCTCTCTCTATTATACATGCAAATTAAGATAGTCTATATATCAGTACCATCTTGGTGAGATTTTGTGAAAACAGGGATCCACTATGTGAAGGTCCTCAAAAAGATAGGAGGATGAATTCAGTTTTGGCAATACCACTCTCCTTTTCTTACTGATTTCATCATCTCTGCATCCAAAACCTAAGGGGGATCC
Source organism: Protopterus annectens (assembly GCF_019279795.1). Taxonomy (NCBI): domain Eukaryota; kingdom Metazoa; phylum Chordata; order Ceratodontiformes; family Protopteridae; genus Protopterus; species Protopterus annectens. Next base: position 645,361,836 of record NC_056729.1, on the reverse strand, counting down.
ATTGGCAGATGGCTATCTTAGACAGACTTTAAAATCTGCTACATTTAAAAGGAAAGTACGGTTACCACAACAACACATGTTCAAATAATCACTGCTATAGTAGTCTAAGCTAAATGGGTAGATTAGTATAGCAGAAAACAACTGAGAGGTGGAAGGAGAAGGGTCCAGGAGCCCAAGGAGAATGGTTCTAGCAAAGCCTGTACTAGACCTAGAAAAGGAAAGTACAGTTGCACAAGTCCTACTTACCTGTAACAGTAGATACTCAGACACACTCCTTTACTGGCATTCAGGTAGTAGTGCCCTGCTACCCCCCTTTGACAGTCTATTAAAGCTCAGAATCCCTCCCGTTGCATATCTGTGAGTTTGATGGACCAATCACCTGGCCCGACAGGGACTGCCTTACAGACACACAGACAGGACTCGCAGCTTTCTAGGATCAAGCAGGAAGAGAACATGGAAACAAAAGCTTATTGAACACCTACTGTTCCAATACCAACCTCCCCCACCCCACACACAGCAATAAAAGGCCGCAGAGAGCAGTGCTCAATGGTAACTCAAACATCAAAATATGCACACACAAAAAGGGGGGTGGTGGGTAACTGCCAGAAAAGCAGTGTGTTCTATTAACATCTCCCGTTATAGGTAAGTAGGCTATACAACTACACTATATTCAACTAACACATTGCTTTACTGGCATTCAAGTAGATTCCCAAAGCTTACCCGACCTGGGACAAGGAAAGATAAGGGTCCAGTCGACCTTTTTCTTCTCTTTTGTGAAACACTTCATGAAAGAAGTGTTGCATATGAGACCCCATTGGAAGCAAATTACTCCTTTGTGGGTTCTCAACTATGTCCTGGAAAATTTGACTTTATCATGTCTCGAACCTGCCCCTTAGGCTGATGTGAAGTTCTTAATGTGGAAAACTGTTTTGCTTATTGCTCTGAACATCTGCAAGGTGAGTCTGGGAGCTACAAGCTCTCGTGGTGGGACAACTGTACCTTATTTTCCACAGGGATAGGGTTATCTTGCACACTAACCCCTCTTTCATGCTGAAAGTGGTCTCAGAATTCACTCTGTCAACCTCCTCCTGTTCTTCCTAGAATCCAAGAATAAGGGAGAGAGAATACTTCATACCTTGGATGTTCACCGGCAGCTCAGGTACTACCTTAACAGAACAAAACTCTTTAGTAAGGCGGAAAGGCTTTTTATATCCTACACAGGTGAAAAGAAAGGTCAACCTTTCCCTAAGCAATCCATTGCACATTGGTTGTACTCTGGTGTTATTTTTTGTTATACCCATCATTGCAAGGCAAATCCAAGCAAGGTAAAGGCACATTCCACTAGGGCCTTTTCCTCTTCAGTTTCATATTGGAAAGGAGTGGACGTTAGACGTACTCTAGAGGCAGCAAATTGGTCCACTGTCCATACCTTTATGAAGTACTACAAGCTGGATGCCTTTTTTAAATCTATGGCAAGCTTTCATTGGTAGACAATCAGGAATGACCGCTAAATGCACCTTAATGGATGCACAAGATAAGAGATCCTGAAGTAGCTCATACAAATATTTCAAGACCAGAGGGATGTTAACCTCAGGGGGACCCTCTGTTCATGTTTAGGCACCACTTAGAAAGCCTCATCCATTTGCAAACATAACTTTTTAAAGTAGCATGTTTCTGTCCTCCACTAATACCTGCTGCACATTCTCATGAAACAAGTATGTAAACTGGGTCAAGACTGAATTATGCAGACTGTCCATTTGCAGCTGCTCCAAACTAAGGTGCACAGTCACCCCCAAGACTGTATGATTAAATCCAGAATGTGAGCAAGTATGTGGTAATTACCCCTGGCCAATACCATAAGAAAAGTACAGTTTTGTACCTATCATAAATGTAGATGTCCGATAGATATGCAACTGCAGTCCTTACATATGGGTTGTCCTGTCTCAGGCAGCCCTCGGTCGGCCGGATTCCAAAGTCTGGGTCCGGCGTCGGCTGATGTCGCCTCCTCCCCGACGTCAGAGCGGCTGGGGTATAAAAGCATCAGCCGACGCCATCTTCCTCAGTGTTTCTTGCCCCAGATGCCAGGTGCCCTCCAAAGAAGGCTAAATTTAGAACTGGATAAGATTTCCAGATATGCACAATAGCAATAAACAGATACACCATAACAGATATCCCCAGCTAAGTATAAAAGGAGGGAAGTGGACCCAATACACAGAGGGGTAGGAGGGAGGGGAAACCTGACTGCAGTTGCATATCTATCGGACATCTACATTTATGGTAGGTACAAAACTGTACTATGTCCTTCAAGAATGCAACTGCAGTCCTTACATATGGGTTGAATACCACAGCCAAGCTGGGGGTGGTAGGCTCTAAGATAAGGATGGTGTAGCTAAAATGCCCTGCAGGATTGCCGAAGCAAAGCCTGCTCGGGATCTGGAATATATAGGCAGGTTGTAGTGCTTGGAAAATGTATGCACGGAGCTCCATGTAGCAGCTTCTAGAATGTCCTTTGTAGCCACCCCTCTTAGGAAGGCTGTGGAGGTGGCTGTAGCTCTGGTGGAGTGTGGCCTGATATTGGCTGGCACACCCTTTCCATGGAAAGAACAACAGAATCTGATGCAATGTCCAATCCATTTTGAAATTGTTTGTTTGGAAACTGCTTTTCCTTGCACTACAGGAGCGTATGCTACAAATAGCTGGTCAGACTTTCTGTTGGCCTTTGTTCTGTCCAAGTAGTAGCGTAATTGTCTGTGAATGTCCAAAGTGTGCAGCAGCTTTTCCCCTTTATTTTGAGGATTGGGGAAGAAAGCAGGCAGGTGAATTGCTTGATTTAGAGACACCCTGGATATCACTTTTGGCATAAAAGAAGGATTGGTTCTTAAAGAAACCCTGTCCTGATGAAAAATGAGGAATGGAGGAACTGCCATGAGGGCCTGTATCTCCGAAACTCTTCTTGCTGAAGTAATTGCCAACAGGAAAACTGTTTTCCAGGAAAGAAATTGCAATTCTGAAGATGCTGCTGGTTCAAAAGGAGGAAGAGTTAATTTTTCCAACACGAAATTAAGGTCCCATGCAGGCACTGGTGGTTTTCTGGGAGGCTTGATATTCTTTATCCCTCTTAGAAATTGTCTTAGCAAAGGATGTGAAAACACAGGTGGATCAGTGTTGTATTTTGCTGAAATTGCTGAAGCGTGTATTTTTATGGAAGAATAGGAAAGTCCATTATGCAGCATGTCTGCCAAGTATTCCAATATCTGTGGGATGCTCATTACTGATGCATCCTGTCCCTTGTTGGTATTCCAGATGCTGAATCTCTTCCATTTGGCTGAATAAGTCTTTCTGGTGGAAGGTCTGCGTGCTTCCAATAATATCTGTTGAACTTCCTTGGAGAGAGAGATATGGGGAGAAATCATGGGACCCTCCAAGCTGTCAGCTGCAGAGTTTGCAGGTTGGGATGAACCGTCCTGTAATTGTGCTGAGTCAAGAGTGAAGGCCATTGAGGCAGGGGCCACGGCTTGGTGCAAGTTATGCTCCTTAGTAATGGATACCAGTGCTGTCTTGGCCAATCTGGAGCTATTAAGATGCCTTTCGGTTGCTCTGCTTTGATCTTCAGTAACACCTTGGTCATTAATGGTAGAGGCGGGAATGCATAGATTGTTAGAGAGTTCCAGCTGAATGAGAGAGCATCTATTCTCCAGGCTTGTGGATGGTGTGTCCTCGAGCAGAACTTTTTCAGATGATGATTGAGGTGGGAGGCAAAGAGATCTATGTCCGGCCTCCCCCATGCATGAGCTATTTGTGCAAAAATGTCTGGATGCAACATCCATTCGTGCGGATCCAGGATGTTTCTGATTAGACTGTCCCCCAGACATTGTCCCTGCCCGGAACAAACTGAGATTGCAGCTGTATGTTCAGTTTCAGGGACTTTTCCCAAAGAGTCATTGTTAGTCTGCAAAGGGGGTATGAATGAGTACCTCCCTGCTTGTTTATGTATCACATAACCGTTGTGTTGTCTGTCTTTATTAGTAGATGACCTTGTTGAAGATATTTTCCGAAGGCCTCGATTGCATGCATTACTGCTAACATCTATTTTTGATTGATGTGTAGATGTACTTCCTGGGGAGTCCATTGCCCTTTAATACATCTGCCCTCCATGTGCGCCCCCCATCCATGGTCTGAGGCGTCTGTTGTAATGGTTTGGCTTGTCTGAGGTTTGTTGAAAGGCATACCTTTGTTTAACTGGCTTGCTTGGGCCCACCACAAAAATTCCCTTTGTAGACATGGGATGAGTGGGATAATTGCTTCTAAGTTGTGGCTCTGTTGAGACCATAAACTTTTTAGGTACCATTGTAGTTTTCTCATGTGTAGTCTTGCCAGTGGAATCAGTAGAATGCAAGATGCCATGAAACCCAGGGCCTGCAGGATTTTCCTTGCAGTCATCTGGGTGAGCTTTGCTAGGCTTTTGAAGTAATGTGGTAATTGCTCTTGCTTCTCTTCTGTGAGGTAAGCCATTTGTGATTCTGTGTCTAGTTTGGCTCCTAGAAAAATTATTTGTTGGGATGGCAGTAGTCTTGATTTTTGTAAGTTGACTGTGTATCCCAAAGCCTGTAGTAAGTGAATGACATAATTCAAGTTTTTTGTCAAGGCTTGCTTGCTGTCCGCTTGTATCAGGCAGTCATCCAGGTAAGGGTATATTTGTATCCCCTGGAGTCTGCAGTGTGCAATTACTGATGCCAGGCTTTTCGTGAATACTCTGGGCTCAGTAGATAAGCCAAAAGGCAATGCTGAGAATTGATAATGCTCTGACCCTGCAAGAAATCTGAGGTATCTTCTGCAACTGTGTCTGATTGGGACATGCAGGTATGCCTCCTTGAGGTCCAGAGTAACCAGCCAAGACCCCTTGCCCAGCATGGGAAGGAGTTGCTGTAGCATCAGCAGTTTGAATTTTGGTACAATGAGAAAAGTGTTTAGAGCGGACAAGTCCAGTATAGGTCTCCATTGCTTTTCTTTTCTTGGAACAAGGAACAGTCTTGAGTAAAATCCCTGGCCTTGTTCCTGAGGAGGAACCTTTTCTATTGCTTTGATTTGTCTCAGCTTTGAAACTTGTTCGAATGCCTCTGCCCTTTGATTTTGTGGCAGGTTTGCATGCCTTGTTTTGTTGGTAAAGTATGGAAGTGGAACCTGTAGCCTTGGTCTATTATGTCCAGAATCCATTTGTCCTTTGTTAAAATGTGCCAATTTTTTGAAAATAAGGATAATTTTCCGCCTAAAGGTGCTTCTCTTTGAGCCTTGGTCGGCGGTGTCAAAGTCAAGTCATTGTGATTGTCCCTGAGGAGCAGGGGAAGTTCCTGCGCTACCTCTCTGAGTAGTCTGTTGCCATTGGCGTCCCCTGTAGGAGCCTCTGTATTGCCCTCTTCCTCGGGCACGCCTGTTTTTTCCCCTTTGAAACTTGTCAGTGTCCGGAAAGGACCAGTTCTTAGAAGGCCAATTCCTGCTGAACCTAGGTGGCTGAACCTGGAGGAAATCCTTGACTGTTTGCACTGATTTAGCCTTTTCCTCAATTGATTTCAACACATCCTGAGCATTAGCACCAAATAGCTTGTGTTTTTCCAGAGGTGCATCTAGAAGCTTTGCTTTAACATGATCTGGCAATCAATGCCTGTTCTTTCAACCATGCATGTCTACGTATGACAGCCCCTGTCATAGCTGCCCTACATGAAGCTTCCAATGCATCATAACCACACTGAAGAAAATGATTACTAACCTGCTGTGTGTTATGTACCAAAATCCTGCAAGGCCTTTCTATCTAAAGGCTCAGGAGAGGCTAATTTTTTTCTGTAAATCATCCATCAAGAAATCTTGATACTGAAACATATGAAAAAGGCAATTAAGGGCCCTCATGGCAAGTGTGGTAGAGGTATAAACTTTTTTGCCCCACCTCTCCAGGGACCTAGCTTCCCTGTCTGAGGGCAAAGGATTTTTGGCCGTGGATGTGGCCACCCCTTTGGGCCCCTGGGAAATTGTTTCTAGATCAACACAATGGGCCTTAAAGAAATGTTTGTGAGTTTCAGGAACCCTGTAGTATCTGTCCGGCTTGACAGGAGCAGGGGGGAGAGAATCAGGAGAAGCACTCGAATCTGAGTACACATCATCCAGTACATCTAATACTGGAGGGATAGCTAAAGGCCTATGTTGAGGAAGCTTAAGGAAGGTACGAAGCAGTTTCCTGGAGTCGGAAAATTCCTGGCCTTGCCACTGAAAATGCTCTCTCATGGAGTGGAGAATTTCCCCAAAAGAAATATCCTCAGGAGGAGAGGCAGAGGGAATAGATTCCTCCGCATCAGAATCCTCGTAGGCCTGGAAGGACTCTTCCTGGGTATCTGAGTGATCAGAATCACCAGAGGCTTCATCTGAAGAAAGGGTGTCTGTATGCTCAACCCTGGGCCTTTTGTCAGAAGGTGGCTGAGAACCTTTGTCAGGATGGGCCTGGGAGCCTCTGATTAAAGAAATTAAATCTGCAGCTAAAGTCAAAGCAAAGCTTTAGGAGGGTGAGACTTAGCCTGGCTAGCAGCCTTAGCACGTGTGTAGGCCTTGATAGACATAGACATAGGGGGCCTAGCTGCCCCACGTGCTGGAGTAACCTTGTCCACCGGTATGGTCTCAGGCAAATCTTGGGCTTCAGATTCTGGAGGAAAATCAACAACCGGCGCAGGCTCCGGGGCCGGAGTGATCGGTAAAGCGGTGTCGTCGGTCCGGAGCAGTGGAACAACCACCTCAGAAGAGACCGATGCACTCGCAGTAGTTTTGGCCTGGTGTCGGTGGAAGTCGCGGGCCGAGAAAGTCGGTCCCGGTCCTTCCGTTTTTTTTTTTTAAATATGAGGCGTCGGTTGTTCCGACGGTATGGTATAAGAGTATTTATCGCCAAAAAAGTCTTCAGCAAACTGCCCGGCGCCCGAGTGTGCGCTTATTGAAGCAAGCACAGGCTGAGATGTCGTGGTCTGGGCCAAGGCAGGGAAGGCAGTAAGAATGGAAGTCCTTATGAGGTATTTGTTTACCACAAGACAAACAGTTATTAACTTTTTCAGTTTTTTCTAACATCGGCTGAGGCAAGAAAAAGATCCCCAACGGGGTACTTAGCTTTTTGATGACTTCGGATACGTAAAACACAGGAGCTGACCGACCGGCACTTGCGAACTGCTTCTGCTTCGGGCACCGCGCGGCAAGAAAGACTGGGGAAGATGGCGTCGGCTGATGCTTTTATACCCCAGCCGCTCTGACGTCGGGGAGGAGGCGACATCAGCCGACGCCGGACCCAGACTTTGGAATCCGGCCGACCGAGGGCTGCCTGAGGCAGGACAACCCATATGTAAGGACTGCAGTTGCATTCTTGAAGGACATCCAAGATTGCCTGGACCAATAAGGGTCACCACAATGATCACTGGCATTTCATTTTGAATCTTCAAAAGTACTTTGTGAATCAGTGAAAGGGTATAAATGCATACAGGAAAATTCCCATCCAAGGAAAGGAGAATGCATGACTTCCAAGCATAGCTGCAAGGATGTCTGGAACAGAATTTCTTTAGCTGTTTGATTGAAAGGCAGCAAAATGATCTATTTGAGGTGTCCCTATACCTGGACTAGATCCTGAAACAGAACTGCCTTCAGATGACACTTGTGCAGGTCTGCTGCAACATTTTGCTCCAATAGAATGTACGATGCTTGAAGAGTCAGCAAATTCTGTAAATCTAGCTCCTAGGCCATCACTACCAACCTGAACAGAGGTATATCCTAGTACCTTCTTTTTTGTTGAGGAGCCGAATCAATATGGTGGTGTCCATAACCACAAGAAGAGGACCCCAAGTCCACAGACAGGGAAGCACTTTTAAAGGAGTGGATCATTGCCAGTATTTCTTTGATAATAATGTGCTTCTATGCATCCTTGGGCCTCCAAGTGGCTTGCACTTGCACTCCCACTGACGCATATCACCAAGTAAAGTCAGATGAATCTATCTGGACACAACATGACAAGAACAGATGGGAAAAAGGGAAGTCCTTGATTGATACTCAGCTGTGCTCTCCTCCATTGTAACTCATATCTGATGAATGCCAGCACCAGTAACTCTGATTCCAGGGAATGTAGGTGCTGGGTTCAAAAATTTTGTACACACTTTGAAGTTTCCTCATGTAGAGATGGGCCAGTGGTATCATGAGACTCATGGATGCCATCAGTCTTAAAATTTTTAGAAAATCTCTAGTCAAAGTGATGTTCCTCCTAAAGAATTCCTGAAACATCTTCTGGTGGGACAGGACCTTTCTTTGAGAAGGAAGGCCATTATTTTTCTGGTGGCAATTAAGCACCACAGAAACACAAGTCTCTATGTGGGTGTCAGCACAACCTCCGAAAGTTCAACTTGAATCCTAGCTGGTACAGTAAGGTTGAGACCTTCTCTAGCTATTCCAAACACCTTGATGCAAACTGCACAGATCACCAAGTTGTCCAAGTAAGGAAAAATGTGAATACTAAGAATCTGGCAGTCATCCAGTGCAATGCATTTCGTAAACACTCAAGGTCCACAGGACAGCCCAAAGGGCAATGCAGAGAACTGATGTTGCAAACAAGACACAAAAAATCTCAAGATATCTGCTGAAGCAACAAGCAACTGGAATATGATGATATGCATTCTTCAGGTCCAGAGTCACCATGAGGAGTGGTCTGGCAGAAGAGGAAGCACTGTCTGTAGGGTGAGCATCTTGAACTTGGGGACCCTGACAAAAGTATTCAGAAAGAACAGGTCCAACACTGGTCTTCCATTACCACTCTTTTTATGTGATCAGGAAAATTCTGGAGTAGAAATCTCTCTCTCTGAAGGAGGGCCCATCTCTATGACCCCAGAATCTAGCATTTGCCGGAGTATAAGAAGAAATAAAGTTTAGTCTAGTGGGGGACCCCCCCCCCAAACAGAAGCAAATGCTCCTTCCACTGCCACCAGTTACCTCTGCCAACTATGTTGAGCACCCTTTTGTTGGAAACTGCTGATGACCAAGCTGCCTTTTTAAAAGCTAATGTTAGAGATGGGGTGCCCAGAGGGGAATTTGAGAATGAGATAAGTTGAGCCTCAGCATAGTCATACATTGGAAGGGGGTTGTCCTTTTTGGGAAATGAACCATTCTTGTTAGGCTTGACATAGATCTCATCCTGCCATTTCATTTTGGTGCCTTGGTTTTTGTTTGGCTAGGAATTCTGTTCGTTGGGCCACTGAAAATTACCCTGTTTACTGGAGACAAAACTTGTTGATATGGAACATTTTATACACCCCTAGCATCAATTTATCTCTGAGATAAATGCTCGACTTTATTCTGAGTGTATGTTTGGTACAGCAGCTAATCAGATCCTAAAACACTGGGATGACATTTTTTTTAACTCATCTGAAAACCTTACCATCACTGATGTCACTGCATTTCTAGGGGCAGTATCGACCCCCTCCAAGGCACTCTTTAAATAATGTATAGACATTTGAGGAACACTGGAAGCAACCTCTTTCACATAAGTCTTTCTGCTCAGCAGGTAACGATGCAGTTTACTTATCTAAGCTATACATAACACCTCAACACAAACTTCCACATAAAACAGTGGTAATTAAACACTTTAAACATTGCTCCAGCTTCTTCCCCTAAGATTCTATCCATTTGCCTAGTTTATCTTGAGGGACTGGGTTTGATGAAGATGCGGGGCTAGATTCAATAAAGCCTACACTAAGTGTACACTGTTTTGAGTGAACAGACAACACAGACATGACTTACAGCTTCTTCCTCCTAATTTTAGTTTTCCCACCGATATTCTTGCAGCTTTAAATACTGACAGGGATTCATAAAGGTTACCACAAAGTGTAGACTACATGTGCACTTAGTGTAATCTTTCTGAGTTAACTATAAAGCAAAAAAAAGTAAGAATTTTACTGAATACATATTGTGTACACTTAGTGTAGGCTTTAATGAATCTGGCTCATGGTCTTTTTTTGGCAAAGGTCATTGGGGACAAAGAAGCAGAGTCTGCAGACAAGGGGGCCTAGAGCCCAGGTATGGCCAAGTAAACCCTGAATTTCTTAAACACGTTTTTAGGCAGAGTCTCATTCAGATGATTAGAATAGCAAGGTTTCTTAAAAACATTCTCCAATGCTAGGATCAATGAAGGGAAGGTCTCCACCTTCGGGGACCTCATCCTCCAAAAGATCATATACCCTGCTGATCTCAGAGGCAGCTAACTATCGCTCCCAACTAGAATACATCCCTAAATTTAGCAAGCATTAAAAAAGAAAACATCCGTTTAGATTTCTTAACTGGTTTATCCTCAGATGAAACTGAAAGTTTAGAGTCTAACACGTACGAAACATCAGATACTCGATCACCATGAAAAATCACAATTCTTGGCAGTTGAACAGGGGTGTGAGTACGCGTTACTCATAACCCAGGTTTGTACTTAGCAATCAATGGCCTGAATAATGGATCTTGCCACAGCCACTAGCTCAGAGGAAAATAGATGAACACTGACGCCCTGTGATGTGGTGGGTTTTACATGTAGCTTTTGCATGCATTACACTAGTGGGAGAATCCCTGGGGGGAGACACATCAACACTGGCAACAGATTCTGTGCTCCTGAATTCACCTGCACCTAAAGAGTTTGGTTCTCCCATACCTGAATAAAGCAATGGTACACTTTGTCCCAATCCCCAAAAGCAGCAATCTGTATAAATGCTTGATGTGTAATTTTGAGTAAAGTGAAAAAAAATAGTAATTATGGTAACGTATTCTACTTTATTGTTCCTAGACGTCTCACTGCCTCTACACAAACTATAGTAACCTTCTCTGTACATCTCGGAGATCTGTGAGAAAAGTAAATGAAACAATTTCCACACTGTCCCCAACTCAAGCACAAACTATGATGACTTTCTGTATACACCAACCTTAAACAGTAATAACACAATTCCCAGCCTCCCCCAAGTATCTAACTTACATCAACTTTCTCTACACACACACACACTCACACACTCACCTTAGCAGGGCTGGTTTTCGAATGGGTGTGTTTGATATAGGCTATTATCTTTATCCCAAGAGGGTCATATCACAACAGTTCAGGATATAAAGACTGTAATCAAAAAATTAATACAATTTTTTTCTCCCCATTTTCCCCAACACTAAGGGCCCCCTGTATCTATTTATACAGTCTGGGGAGAGGGAGCCACCAGGTTCCTAGAAGATGTAAACATCTGAGTGTTCTGTGATATATTTTATGCCTTACGTTTGAAATATAATGACGTTGTTAGCTGAGTTTTTTACTGATACCCAGAAAAATTATGATTGTGTCCCTACATTATTTGGTGTGTGATAGATAAAGAATCTAGCACATAAGCTATGGCAATACTACAGAGTACTTATTTCAGCAAATAGTAACACATTGTGCAACACTGGTACTACCACACCAGATCAGTGAATGCTGTTTAGCAGTCATCAAAAAGGAGCAGGGTAGGTCACTTATTTAACTCATTGAGGAGTAATGCATACCTATTCACTGTCCGATTTCACAGACCTTCCCTGAGTTTTACTCATAATTTTGCTGTACCCTTCATACAGAGTTTAATTTGCTGGTAAATCATTCAGGATTACAGACAGTTGCTAAATCCAGACATCAGAGTTTTAGACTTCTTATTGTCTAAAAAATGCACACTGATGAAAAAAGTGTTACTCTTTTACCTTTCAAGTGAGTTAGACTAATATTTAAAATGTGTCCCTGATTTTGTGGCTTTACTCACTTATTTTTGGCATTGCACAGAATTCTTCAACAAAGTTGAAAGTCACAGTATCTGGTGTTCTGCCAAAATCTGAAAAACTCCCTTGAAAGAGAAAACCATTCATGAAGATTGAGAGCATCTGGTCTGCTATTCTTAAAATTCAGCTGACACTAAATAACACTGAGATTGGTCACTCTTGGCTGCTGTTCTCTCAAGTAGTTACCTTGCTCATGTTCACTATCAGCTTTATCCTAAAAGGTTCATATCACAGCCCTGTTCAGGTTAAAAGGTATAGTTAGAAAATTAAAACAGCTATTTTCTCCTCATTTTTCCACAACCAACAGCAGCTTTTGTGGGGACCCCCACACAGTTAAGGATGATTTAGTGGGATCCCTGCAGTCATGGGTATTGCAGGTACCAAAAGCTGGCTATATTGTTAATTTTACTGGAGATAATGTCCACCTGCAGGGTTTAAATAAACCAGAAGCAATATGTCAGTGGTAACATTTTTCATGGAATTTGATACCTGTTACTTAAAAAAACACTGTAAATGGACATGGACAGACTCAAAAAACTCCAGCTATTTTGTCTCATATCGTCTACTAAGAGGCAATCTCTGCTTGACTTACAAAGCCATGTCTGACCCAGCTCTGTTAGAAATGCTACATCTAAATAAATCTCAATCCCTCCACACTACACGCTCCAGAGACCTCGCCCTGATTACCACAATCAACAGAACATGCTGGAGGGACAGGTTCATAACTCAGAGACTGCCCATGCTCTGGAATAGACATCCCATACATGTCAGACAGAGCACCTAGCCCTAACAGGTTCATAACCCAGAGACTGCCCATGCTCTGGAATAGACTTTCCATACATGTCAAGCAGAGCACCTCACTGGCCATCTTCAAGAGGAATCTTGATGAGTGGATGGGAAATAGAAAATTCACACCAGGGATCACTCCAGTGGCTCTACCTGACAGAGGCGCTGGGAACTAAAGTCAGGCAGCACGATGCCAGGGCACTTCTATGGGCTAGGCTTGTAAAGGCTCCAGGGCCATTAGCCTAGTACACACCTATGAATATATCCAGTGATATTTTTTAATTTTAAAGGATATAGAATTATTACCCTCTTTTTTATTAAGTATACAAATTTGCTATTCAAGATTTTGTTGTTTTGACAGACATGTTATAAAATATCAATAAAAGCGAATGGGACGTGGTTGGGGCCCACCAGCGACTGCAGGGTTTGCTGGTGCCTAAAGCCGGCTATGTGTTCTGTCAAGATAGTACTTGAGTTGTGTGAACATCCAAAGTAGGCAGTAGTCTTTCTCAGATTTTTTGGTTTTGGAAAGGGTAGAGGTAGACTGACAGACCGACTTAAGGTAAACTCAGATTCCACTTTAGGCATGAAATAAGGATTAAACAGAAATAGTAAAACAGCAACTCTAAGGATAAATGGTTCACTCAGAGCATGAACATACTGTAAATAGCGGGGTGGGAGTACAACCAAAGCACATTCCAGGGTAAAATCACTTTTTAATTACATATAAAATGTAAGAAAACAAGGTTAGCGCATTCACGATCACTAAAACTGCTTCATCAGACTATTAACCACAAATGCACATAACGTAATATTTAAAAAGATCTACAACCTATCAAAACCATCTGTATAGAACAACCAATCAGTAAAAGTATGTTAAATCATTACTTTTTGTTGCATTAGATTTCATTTGTAACATCTACTGGCTTAACTAGGAATTAATAGTTGATATTCGGAGTTTATTCTTATAGTAGTAATACTTTGCAAAATTGTATTATAAGATTACAATAACTTGTTAAAAATGTTACAGCAGGTGAATGATATTTAGATTTTTTTGTCAGATTATTTGATCTTTATTGTTCATTGTTAGCTGGACTTAGCGGTGATATGATGAACACGTTGGAAGCCATTTCAAAGAATTGGATAGGCTCTCTGAATGTGATGTTTATTATCTGAGAATTTTTGAATGGACAAGTGAAGTGCACTTAAATGAATATCGGTCATATATTTTGATTGGCTTAAAGCGATTGGGTGTTTTTAAAGCAATGATTTAACATACTTTCACCAGGCATTAAAAAAATGGCTATTGTGAAGACTGGTAGAGATGGGTGAAGGCTGCCAGCTTAGCCCAATAGAATTTTATAGATAATTCTATCATTTGTAAATATGAATGTGAATCACAGGCTTGTTGTCTTAAATGAAAAAAATGCTGTTACAAAAATGTGGCAATAGTGCTCTCTACTGACCCAGTAAAACCATGTTGTGATACTTTGATCTACAGTCGGCTCCAGTCCAGCTAGATGAAGGCTTCCTGCCTATTGTTTTAAGGCTAAAGTTAATGACCAAAATTTACATGTGGAATGTCCTTCACTGCTCTAAGTGTAAAATAATGTAAATGCAGTTTCTGTCAGCCTGGGAACACCAGGAAAGTGCAAAATTATGACGTAATGTTTTAGCAGAACTGCAGTATCAATTTAAACAGTGAAAACCAGAGATTATTACTAAGCATTTTGCCTTGATTATCCAACTCACAATACTCTGCCTTGCTCTACAAGTAAGTTATTTTAGAAGTGTGTTTTCTTGTAGCAATAGCTAGGAATTAGAAAGTTTAGACTAAGTGTTTTTCTATGATGTCAGAACTGTACTACTGATTTATTTTAATTATTTCTGTATGATCTCTGAACTCTCTTGACTAGCACTGACTGTGCAGTAGAAAGTATTGTCTTGTGGTTTTAATTATGTATTATTAAATATTTTAAAACCTTTTAACCCTGGCTGTTTTGTGTAGAGATAAGTTAAGCTCTAAGAGTACATTGCATGTATATAAGGATCCTGTACCAGGTCACTCTAATAAACCTTAAGACTGTTTAGTCACACTTCCCAATTGGATAATAATATTGCACAGTAATAATTGGACACCCTTTTAAGGGCCTTTGGGTAGCTGATAATATTAGCTGGATGGTGGCAGTAAATACTACCGTATAGTCTGGGTAAAAGAGGCACAGCTGGAGAGCCTGTGGCAGCCTTCCCCAGGAGTGTCTGTGTGGTTGTATAACTTTATCTCAAAGTGTGTGTGTGTCAGCTACTTGGGCAGGGACACAAAGCACTGGTTGAACAGAGAGGGTGCTGGAAATTTTAGCTTGCCCAGCTAGGCTGAGATCTGGACCCTATAGCTGTGCCAGTGGGGAGTCTTATTGGGGACCGGGGGAGCAAGGGAGCGACCAGCTCCGGACTGATTCTTCTCCGTGTGATCTTAAGGGAAATCGCACTTTACTGTGTGTATTTGTTATCCTTTCCTCATATATGAGACACCCTCTCTGGAGTTAGTGGTGAGGATTGAGGCTCCTTGATTGCTGGGCCAGGGCACGGGCGTCACATATTAATTGGTGGCAGTGGTTGGGATATCCTCACATATTGTTTGGCAGCGGTGGGATATCCACATCACATATTAATTAGTTTGCAAACACTTACTAGCTTGTAGTGGTGTGGGTAGAGTGAACCCTGTAGCTTGTGTACAGTGAGCTTTGAAGGTGTTTTTGTACTCTAAAACAGCCAAGCAGTGAATACTCAGAGTTCAGATCACAATTGTTTTATTTCTTTTGTTAGCTTAGTTAGTCAGGGTGAGCGGGTAGCATATCAGCAGAGGAGTATGGAAAGCTGACAAAGTGCCAGCTGGCGGAGATATGCCAGGCTAGGGGACTGGTGCATGGAAACCTGACTAAGGCAGAACTGATTACAGTCTTGGTTACAGCTGCTTCAGAAAACAGCAACCAGGCAGATAATCAGACTGGCAATGGAGATATAATTCCCTTGGAGAATGGACAGCTCAACCTTTCTGCAGTGGACTTAAAAATCCAGCTGCAGCTAGAGAGACTTGAGTTGGAGGCCAGGCATGTGGAATTAGAAGCAGCTGAGAGACTGAAGCATCTACCGGCTGAGGAGGATGAGAAACTGTTAAAACAAGACAGGCAAAGGCAGCATGAGAAGGAGATGCTGACTCTTTGCCAGAGTCATGGAGGTAATGGGGAAGGGAGTAACTGGACCCCAGAAGCACAAAAGGTCAATACATTTCTTCCACAGTTTAAAAAGGGGGATAATTTTGATAGTTTCATTCATATGTTTGAGAGGGTATGTAAACAGTATGAAGTTGACCAAGGGCTCAGGGTACGGTTCCTGCCCCCCTTACTCCATGGTAAAGCTATAACTGCACTAACTAAAATGTTGACCTTTGCATGTTTTGATTATACTGCTGTAAAAAATGGCTTTTAGAACTGTTTAAGCTAACACCTGAAATGCACATGAAAAAGCTACATGAGCATAGAAGCAAGGTAGATGAAAGTGTGTGTGACTATGCAGGTGAATCGAGCACTTATTTCCATAGGTGGGTGAGCGGATGTCAGGTCACCACTTTTGAAGGGCTGGCAGACCTTTCGTTGATGGAACAAGCCCTTCGCACCTTGCCTGAGAACATGAGGAACAGGTTAGCTGATAGACAATATGCAACTTCAGATGAGTTGGGGAAGAAGGGAGACCTATATCTGGCAAGCAGGGCAGCCCTGCACAGGAAGGGGACCTCAGTACTGCTCATGGGTCTAAAGGAACCCATGGTGGGCAGCACAGACTGCCAAAACAGAATCTGCTAGCAGCAGGGGAAGCCACTAGTCTAGGTACATGTCCAGGAGCTAGGGTTAAATGTTTTGAATGCAACCAGTGGGGCCAAGTGGCATACAGGTATCCACGGAGGCAAGGTGGGGAACCAAAGCTGAGGGAGCCAGTAAGTGGGAAACACAAAATGCCAATAGTAGGTTGTCTTGAGACAACAGGGGTACTAAACTACCATCCTGCAGATGTCCTGACAGGGAAGGATTTGGATGAGGCAGTACCATGTGCTTATGCAGTTACATGCAGTGAGGTTAGGAGACAAGCATGTGGGTCTGGTAGCCTGGCAGAGATCCAGACAGACTGCATACTTGCAGCCAGGACTGGTGAGGTGGTTACTTCAGGGAGGGAGCTACTCAGTAGCAGTGAGACTGAATGTGAGCCACCAGCTGCTTGTGGCTACTGATGGTCCCTTGGACAGAGTGACTGCAAAGGTAGAGGTGAGTAGTAGTACCCATGCTGACAGTGAGGCACCACTGTCAGAGGATGCCAGACTTCCTGTGGAAGGGGAGCTGGGAAGGGTTACAAGGAGAGTTTTGAAACAGGCTCAGCTCTCAAACCCTACATTGCAAGGCCTGAGGCTGGTAGCTAGGGAGGCACCTGATTCTTAAGGAAAGCGGGAATCTGTATACTGGGACAAAGGGTTACTATACAGAGAGTGGACCCCTGAGGGATGGCTATAAGGTGAGAGCACAGCAGTTGGCAGTGCCTAGAGCCTACAGTCTGGCACTTCTAGCCATAGCCCATGATATTCCCTTTGCAGGCCGTTTGGGCATAAACCGTACAAAGAGGCATATTATGCAGAAATTCTATTGGCCTGAATGTAGGCAAAGCAGGAGACAAGGTGAGAGCTCCTTTGATACCCTTGCCTGTGACTGAGCAGCCATTTCAGAGGGTAGCTATGGATATTGTGGGACCTCTGAGTACCCCAAGTTCCACAGGGAAAAAGTATATCCTAGTGGTAGTGGATTATGCTACACGATACCCTGAGGCAGTGGCTTTGTCCTCCACTGAGGCAGAGAAGGTGTCAAATGCTTTGTTAAGAGATTTTCAGCAGGGTAGGTTCCCAAAAGAAATATTGACTGGTAGAGGTGCCAATTTCATGTCAGACCTGCTGTCTTGTCTGTGGAATTCTTGTGGGGTGAAGCACATGATGACCACCCCCTACCATCCCCAGACTAATGGTCTTGTTGAGAGGCTAAACTCTACAATAAAGTCCATGCTATGGGTATTTGCAGATCAGTTTAAGAGTGAGTGGGACAAGCCCCATCTGTTGTTTGTTTACAGAGAGGTTCCCCCAGGCATCAACATGTTTTTCACCCTTTGAGTTGCTGTATGGGCATAGGGTGAGGGGACCTCTAGATTTAATTAGAGATGAGTGGGAAGGTAACTGCTAGTCTCACAAGGTGTCTGTTGTGGCATACGTCCTAAACCTCAGGACAAGGCTCAGGGAACCCATGGGCTTAGCGCAAGAGAACCTGGCAGAAGCCCAACAACAGGTAAAGGTGTGGTATGACAGGAATGCTCGAGCTAGAGAGTATGCTTTGGGGGAGCAGGTAATGGTTCTCATTCCTGTCAGACACAACAAGCTGCAAGCAGCTTGGGAGGGACCCTAAAAGGTTGTAAGAAAGGTAAGTGATGTTAACTACATGGTGGAACTGCTAGGCAGATGGCAGGGGCACAAATTGTACCATGTTAACATAATGAAACCTTACCATGATAGGGAGGCCTTTGTGCTGAGCATTTGCAGTGGATTGCAGGAGTCATCTGGGGGAGATCTAGGGACTGATCTCCTCAGTGAGGCTTGGGCTGACACCTCAGTGGAAGGGGTAGCAATGTCCCAACAGCTATCTCCTACCCAAGTTCGAGAAATCAGAGCAGTGTTGCAGGAATTTGGGGACATGTTCACTGGGAAAACAGGATGCACCCACCTAGTGCAGCATCAGGTGGATACAGGACCCCAAAGGCCCATTATGCAGGCTCCTTATAGACTGCCTGAGAGAGTCAAACAGACTCTGAGGGAGGAGGTACAGGAGATGTTGGAACTAGGGGTGATTTGAATCCAACAGTCCCTGGGCCTCCCCTCAGTGGTGCTGGTGCCAAAGAAGGATGACAGTACCAGGTTCTGTGTGGACTACAGGAAATTAGTCACACAGAGTCGGATGCTTACCCCATGCCTAGGACAGATGAGGCCCTAGAGCAGCTGAGTGGGGCTAAGTATCTTACAACCATTAATCTTACCAAGGGTTACTGGCAGGTGCCCTTGACTCCCAGTGATAAAGAGAAGTTAGCCTTCGTGACTCCTTTTGGCATATATGAGTTCACCAAGATGCCCTTTGGGATGAAGAATGCCCCAGTGACTTTTCAGAGGCTGGTAGATCATATCATAGTAGGAGCAGTAGGGTTTGCCCTTGCTTACCTACATGACATTGCCATCTACAGCCATTCCTGGCAAGAGCACCTTCAACATGTCAGGGAGGTGCTGGGCAGACTACAGAGAGCAGGGTTGACCATTAAGCCGAACAAATGTCAGGTGGGCATGGCAGAGGTCTCCTACCTTGGACAGAGAGTGGGGAGTGGTAAGATGAGGCCAGAACCTGCCAAAGTGGAAGCCATTCAGGCATGGCCTGCACCTGTTACTAAAAAGCAGGTGAGGGTATTTTTAGGGGCAGCAGGGTACTACAGAAAGTTTGTCCCCAGTTATAGTACTATAGCTGCTCCCCTCACAGACCTGAAAAGGAAGAACAGGCCAGATAAGGTAGTGTAGACCCCAGCATGTGAGCAGGCATTCCAGAAGCTTAAAGAAGCTTTGAGAGGACCCCCTGTGTTAGCCAATCCAGATTACAGCAAAGAATTTGTTGTACAGGTGGAGGCTTCAAACCATGGGGTGAGGGGTTCTACTTAGCCAGATTTTTTCAGAGGGAGAAGAGCACCCAGTGGTTTATCTCAGTCGTATGCTCCAACCCAGTGAGGAACGATATGCAGCTGTAGAAAAGGAATGCCTAGCCATAATGTGGGCACTGCAAAAACTTCAGCCTGATCTGTATGGAAGAAAATTCACTGTTATGACAGATCACAACCCTCCAACATGGTTAAACAGAGCCAGTCAGCAAAATGCCAAGTTGCTAAGGTGGAGCCTGGGGTTGCAAGCATATATGTCAGTGTAGGCACCACAGTGGGAGTAGCAATGCCAATGCAGATGGGCTCTCAAGACAGGGAACGGGGTAGGTATGCTCAGATAGACCTAACCCTCTTAAGCAGAATTTCTCAAGGGTCACTTGAAAAACCAGCTTGAGTTCTCCGGGGGGGGGGGGTGTTAAGACTGGTAGAGATGGGTGAAGGCTGCCAGCCTAGCCAGATAGAATTTTATAGATAATTTTATCATTTGTAAATATGAATGTGAATCACAGGCTTGTTGTCTTAAATGAAAAAAATGCTGTTACAAAAATGTAGCAACAGTGCTCTCTAATGACCCAATAAAAGCATTTTGTGACACTTTGATCTAAAGTCGGCTACAGTCCAGCTAAATGAAGGCTTCCTGCCTATTGTTTTAAGGCTAAAGTTAATGACTAAAATTTACATGTGGAATGTCCTTTATTGCTCTAAGTGTAAAAGAATGCAAATGCAGTTTCTGCCAGCCTGGGAACACCAGGAAAGTGTAAAAAGATGATGTAATGTTTTAGCAGAACTGTGGTTTCAATTTAAACTGTGAACCAGAGATTATTAAGCATTTTGCCTTTACTATCCAACTCACAGCACTCTGCATTGCTCTATAATTAAGTTATTTTAGAAGTGTGTTTTCTTGTAGCAATAGCTAGGAATTAGAAAGTTTAGATTAAGTGTCTTTCTGTGATGTCAGAACTGGACTACTGATTTATTTTAAGTATTTCTGTGTGATCTTTGAACTCTCTTTACTACGGACTGAAGTATTGTCTTGTGGTTTTAATCATTTATTATTAAATATTTTAAAACCTTTTAACTGTGGCTGTTTTGTGTAGAGATAAGTTAATCTCTAAGAGTACACTGCATGTATATAAGGATCCTGTACCAGGTCACTCTAATCAGCCTTAAGACAGTTTAGTCATACTTACCAAGTGGATGATGATATTGCACAGCAATAATTGGACACCCTTTTAAGGGCCTTTGGGTAGCTGATATTAGCTGGGTGGTGGCAGTAATTACTACCATATAGTCTGGGTAAAAGGGGCACAGCTGGAGAACCTGTGCCAGCCTTCCCCAGGAGTGTCTGTGTGGTTGTATAAAGTTATCTCAAAGTGTGTGTGTCAGCTACTTGGGCAGGGACACGAAGCACTGGTTGGACAGAGAGGGTGCTGGAGATTTTAGCTTGCCCAGCTAGGCCGAGATCTGGACCCTGTAGCTGTGCCAGTGGGGAGTCTTATTGGTGACCTGGAGAGCAATGGAGCGACCAGCGATCCATGTGATCTCTGTGTGCTCTTCAGGGAAATCGCACTTTACTGTGTGTATTTGTTATCCTTTCCTCATATATGAGACGCCCTATCTGGTGTTAGTGGTGAGGATTGAGGCTCCTTGATTGCTGGGCTAGAGCACAGGCGTCACAGTTACTTTGAAACCAGTTCTTAAACATAAACAAATGTGTTTGAGATAAATTTTGGGTTAATTGTTTCATTAATTGTGACTGCTTATTGGCTGTATGACATCATGTGATTATGTATTTTAGTAATTGAACTGTGATTTTAAATATGCATTGTGTACTGATGGAAGGATTTTATCAGAAAGCTTTACATTGTTGCTTTTATTACAGAAACTTAACATTGCTGAGTTTGAGTCTTGCAAGAGGTCCCATGGGAATCATGGATGCCATGAGCACCAGAACCCTGTGGAATTGCCTCACTGAGACAGAAGTCTGAGTGGAAAACTCCCAAGAATAGCTATAAATATAGATCTTTTTTTTTTTTTATCTATGGAAGGAATGTTTTTTGTACTGAGATGTACAGCTGTCAGAAAGAGTCAGAAGAGACTTCTGAATGTTTTTTTGGAAACTCTGGCTGTGTAGGAGATCCCATACCCAAGAAAAAGTTTCCTAACACTTTGAAAAAGATTATATGACTTGGTTATCACTGTAAAAAAATGCAGACACTATTCAGTCCGGAGTGGATTATCACAGGAGTTAGATACTGTGTGAACACTCTTGGAGGAGTGAATAGCCCAAACGGTAAGGCAAAGAACTGGTTTCTGATCAAAACACACAAAACCTGAAATCTAGATGAACAGGAATCTAATGATATGAATCTTTCAAATCTAAGATCATTAAGAAACTCAAATGAAGAATAACGGGGGGGGGGGGGCAGGTTGTGAAATTATATCATTTTGAATGTGGGCACTACAACAAACTGGCTGAGAAAAGAAATTACAAAACTGTTCTCCATCAATCTTCTTTATTCAAGAACATTTCTGATGCCAAAGTCCCTCCCCTAGGAAGGAGAAGGAACAGCATCTATTACCTCCACAGGGCAGCATATGTGTCAAGACAGGAGGAAGAGTTTGGTATGGCAGATGAGGAATCCCCTGGGATGGATGAAGAGCCTCCCATTGTCACCTGCAGCCTATGTGACTGCTTCAGACAAAGGATCCAGAATGTAAATCTGTTGCCAAAGACAGAAACGGAAATATAGACTTTTGGGGAGATTAAGGGACTATCTGGGTAGGAGGGGGGACAAGGGCCCTCGTGTAGTCATTTTGACTTTGACTGTCCTTTGTTCTGAGGGGTTCTTTCTTTCTGGAACTTCCCTGCCATTGTTTTTTTTTTTTGTTGTTTTATTTTTTAACTATCTGCTTATGAGCACTCTCCTGGGACTGATTTTGCTTTTTGCCAAAGTTAGATGAGGAAGCAGAGAATCCCTTGGAAAACTTAAAGAAGAAATGAAAAATACTGAGAGATTCCCTTAATCATGTTTTCTCCCTCATCACTTTTTGATAACTTCTGCAGCAAGAGGTCGAAAAAGTGAATCTCTGTACAAGGAAAAAAAAAATGTATGTACTCACCATAACATCCCATGTTCATTCTTCCTCAACTGATGGGTACATATCCAAGACTCTGATCCAACTCAGCTGCTTAAACCAGATCATCAGATCCTAGAACTCTTGAGCTCTTCCCTTTAAACATAACGCCTCACCAACTTAAAATACCTCGGATTGAGTTGGCTCCCCCAGATATAAAAGGATAACCTATTACAGAAAATATCAGAGGTAGAAAAGAAAAGGGAACTGGAGTTCAAACAAGGAACAGAGATCTCCCCCAAACAAAAAAGGAGGGGGGTAGGTGAGCGGGTAGTTGAGGAAGACTGAAAATGGACAACACAGATAGAATGTTATGGTGAGTACATAACTTTTTATCTGATGGTGTCAATTTTCATTCACTCCTCAACTGATGGGACAAAGTCTGCAGCTACTGTAACCTTAGGAGGTCCTCATGGAAGGATATTCCGGAGCACACCTGAACCAAAGGCCACTCTGTTCCTGAAAATCAAATCCAACTTGTAATGAACAATGAAAATGTAGGGATTAGCCCAAGTTGCAACTGCACAAATATCATCTAAAGATGCAATGGACCAAAAGGATGAAGAAACTGCCACATATCTTGTGGAATGGGCCTCAGGAGGCTCTGGTAAAGATAATTCCAATTTACCATAGACAAAGGTTATACAAATCAGTCAACCATTTGGCTAATGTAACATTAGATACTGGATTGCCTAATCTGTTAGGAGAAAAGAAAACAAATAACTGGTCAGACTTCCTAAAGTTTTTGGTTCTGTAAAGGTAGAAATGAAGTTGTCTAAGCATATCCAGCAGGTCTGTTTGAACATTTTGGAAAGAAAACTGGAAGATTAATATTTAACTCAGAAGTTACCTTGGGCAAAAAGGAAGGGTTAGTTCACAACAGTACTATGTCTTTATAAAAGATTAGATAAGGAGGCTTTGAAGACAGAGCCTGGAATTCACATACTCTTCTAGCTGATGTAATAGCCATTAGAAAAATGGTTTTCCAAGACAAAAATGCAAGCTCTGCTTTGGCTGCAGGCTCAAATGGAGATTGCGTTAAGGCCTGAAGCATTATATTTAAATCCCAAGGAGGAGTATGATCTTTAAATGAAGATCTAAGCTAAAGGTTCCCTTGACAAAGGCCTTGCAAAATTTAGAGCAGGCTAACATAACAGAGTTATTTTTGCCCATATGGAAATTAGAGGTGGCAGCTAACTGGACTCGAATAGTTGAGAAACTAGCTCCTTCATTAAAGATTGAAGCTAAAATCTCAAGGATCACTGGCACAGGAGCTGAAAAAGAGTCCAGATCTTTGCTAAGGGCCTAGAAGACAAAATCGCATCCATTTACCATTTCAAGTCTTTCTAGTAGAAGCCTTATGGGAAGGCAATAAAATATGCCAGACCAGGGAGTTGAGCCTGGGTTGTCTAGCAACCAGTGAAAATGGAGAAACTATGAGGTCAACTTGAGGCCTGTAATGTCTGGATGAGTAATGCCTATCAGGTGAGACAGGAGGTCTTGAGTTGGATCCAGAATCCAGGCTGGATCTAGGAGACAAGGCCAGAGGAATGGGAACCAAATCTGATGAGACCAAAAGGGTGCAATGAGGATAACTGTGCTCTTCAACTGAACTGCTTTCTGTAGAAACTTGGGAATTGGTGGCAAGGGTGGAAATGCATTACAGAGACAGGTCATGAACTAGAGCATCTCTTGGTGACAACCCCCAATGGAGGGAGCAGAGCAAATAACTGATGCACTTGTTGTTGAGGAGAGAGGCAAACAGACTGCAGCATGGCTGGCCCCATTGAAGGAAAATTCTCTCCACCACACTGACAGACCACTCATGAGGCATCAGAACAGACCTGTTTACTTTATCTGCTATCAGGCTGGTGTTCCCCAGAATATGCATTGCTATTAGAAAGTGACTGGGAAAAAAAATCACTCATTGCCGTACTATCATAACTTCCTGACAAAAAGGGTAACATCTGGTTCCTCCTTGTTTGTTAATGTGCCAGACTACTGACATATTACCCATCTGTATCACAAATGTCCCAGATGGGAGAATGTCTTGAAAGGCCTGCAACACAACAAAGACAGCCCTCATCTCCAAGACACTGCTATACATCTTGGCCTCTTCAGGGGACCACATACCTTGGACTGTCTTTCCCAGTAGTGCTCCACCACCTGAACTGGGAGGCATCAATGGTCACCATGACCTTGAGAAGGGGAAGAACAAAGGGACGGCCTTCGTGGAGCTGGTTTGAATGAATCCACCACAGAAGATAACTTCTGCACACTTCAGTGATCTTGACTGGCAAAGATAATGGATGATGTAGAATGGACCACTGAGTTCACAGAGTCTACTGAAGAATTTTCATTTGGAATCTGGCCAATGGAACAAGGGGGATAGCTGCTGCCATGGAACCCAATGCCTGTAATATCAGTTGGGCTGGAGAGATTTATTCTGGATCACTTTCTTGACTTAGAACTGTAGTGCATTTACCCGAATGGAGGGAAGACAGGTTATCTGACTGACTGTGTCTAAATGAGCACCTATGAACTCCAAACTCTGTGTTGGGGTGAGTTGAAACTTGCTGTAATTAACTGTAATTCCTAGATGAGAGCCAACTGGAGCAAGCAGTCCATTGCCTGTAGTAGTTGATGCTTGATTGGGGCAGTTAGGAGAAAGTTATCTTGATATGGAAACACCTGGAATCCTAGCAATCTCAAGTGAACTGCTATCACTGTCATGCATTTGGTGAATATCCTAGGGGCTGTGGTGAGACCAAAGGGCAAAGCTGAACTGGTAGTAACTGGCTACCAGCCGGAAGCATAGGTATCTCCTGGAGCGCCTGCTCATTTTGGTGTGATAGTACTGAGCTCAACTAATCGTTTTTTTTTTTTTTTTTTGCAGCAGTGGCAAAATGGACTGAACCAGGACCATCTGAAACTTCGCATACAAACAAACTGGTTTAACTTGCTGAAATCCAGGACTGGTCTCCAGCCTCATGTCTTTTTTGGCACAAAGAATCTTGAATAAGTTATGGACCCTCTCTGGTCTGGGAAAGCTCTTGGATGACTCTCTTGTTTATCAGCTTTTTTATTTCTAGAAAAGCTGTTTCCTTCTGACTGGGTGGAACATTGGGAATTTTCTTTAAAACTGTGGGAGGAAGCTGGAATCTTTCAGTTCATCAGCTCCTGTAACCCCACCTGAGGATGAAGCTGGACCTCAGCTATCCAGTGCTGAGAACCCCAGGAAGACAGACTGCGCCAAAAGTTTGTCGACTCCAAACCCCTTAGGCTGGTGCAGCATTATGGGTTAAGTGAGGAGCTCGAGAGTTCTAGGATCCGATGATCTGGTAGAAGTGGCAAAGTCGAATAAGAGCCTTGGATCCAAACCTATCAGTGGAGAAATGAATGAAAATGGACATCATCAGATTTTAAAATTTAATTTTTAACTACAAGTTCCTAGAATGCAGCCAAGCAAACCTCCTTAAAACAGTTCTATTGGCAGCAGCCCTGCAGGTATTATCCAGAGTCATAAACATACTTTAAGCAATTAGTAGTAACTTGTTAAACAGAATAAACTACATTACACAAAGCAGCTTTCTCCTCGCAAGGACAAACAGAAGTAAAAACATTCCTCAGTTTCAAAACAAGCCATTATAAACTTCAACAAATGATCCTGACATGTAAGAATAGTAAAAATTAAAGTTGCACAAGCCTTCCCAGGAGTGTGATTAGAATTAGCAAGGTGTTTCGCAGTACTTGAATTCACTAAAGATACAGCTGCTGGGTCAGGACTGGGATTGATGTATAGAAACTTGGAAGACTGAGGTACTTTACACATTTTATCTGCTCTTTCAGGGGCAGCGAACATGACTGTCAGGGAACTTTGCAGGCTGACAAAAACATCTTCCAAAGCTGATACCAGTGGAGGGACAGGTGAAGCTTCCTGAAATTCCTACTGTAAAAAAATATTTTCTGAGGGACTAAGAAACTTCACTATTCTCCCACTGATAACACTGATTCATTCTGGAAATAGATTCAGAGAAATATCACTTCTCAATGGCACAGTCAGATACCACACTTTCCTTAGAATCTGAGTCAGAAACATGAATAGTAAAAAGTGCATCGGCCTCATTTCTTTTCAGGTTCAACATCTTGAACATATTCTCAGGAAGAGGAATTGCTTTTCTTTTATCAAAAATAGCTTTATCAAAAAGATTCAATACCCTGCATAAGAACTTGAGAAAGGCCTAATAAATTACTCCTACCTAGAGTAACTGACAAAGAAAAAAAGAAGTTATGTACTTACCATAATGTTCCATGTTTTTAGTCCATCTCGTCTACATTCTTGCTGGATGGGATCGGAGCCGATATTCAGCTCCGACTCGTCTGATACTAAAGCTCAAGAGCTTTTACTGGCTCGAGGCTAACCTCTATCCCATGGTGCCTTAGGGCAATTCACCAGATCTTGCTTGCAAGAAAGCAATAAGTACCTAATAGTTATGAAAACTATCAATAACTATGTACATACAGACAGAACATTGTGTAACACTATCGACGCCACATGGACAAACAACTACAACCAGGAAAGACAGCATAAGTGTAGTCCACCAGATTCTCCAGGAATAGGAAGAGGGCAGGAGGCTGGGACGCAAGAATGTAGGCGAGATGGACTACAAACATGGAATGTTATGGTAAGTACATAACTTCTTTGTGTTATGTAGTCCTATCTTGAAATAATTCTTGCTGGATGGGACAGCATCCCTAGCACCTTTATCCCGGCTGGCTCAAGGGAAGAGACTCTTCAGCACAGTGGACCCCAAAGGATGACCTGTTCTGGGAGGCCAAATCTAATTTGTAATGAGTGACTAAGGTATATGGTGTTGCCCAAGTAGCTGCTGCACAAATGGTATCAATTGGGAGCCTAGATGTAAAGGCACATGAAGTTGATACTGCCCTTGTTGAGTTCCCTTTTACTTTGTTGGGTAACATTTTGCCAGCAGTCTGATAAGCAGAGGAAATGCAATCTGAAAGCCATTTTGAGAGGGTAACCTTAGAAACAGAAAAGCCTTTCTTTTTGTCCGAAAAGGAAACAAATAATTGAACTGATTTTCTAAATTCTTTAGTCCTGTGTAGGTAAAACCTGAGAATTCTGTGGACATCTAACTGGTGTAGCCTGTACTCAGATTTATTAGAATGATGTGGAAAAAACACTGGTAGCTCAATAGTAGTATTAGGATTATGCTCTGAACATACTTTGGGAAGAAAGCAAGGGTTAGTTCTAAGTGAGACTCTATCCTTGTGGAAAACAATGTAAGGAAGTCGAATAGGCTTGCAATTCTGAGACTCTCCCAGCAGAAGTTATAGCTACTAGAAATAGTGTTTTCCAAGCCAATAATTTCAGATCCGATGAAGAAGGTTCGAAGGGCAAAGAAATTAAGGATGTAAGAACCAAGTTTAAGTCCCAGGGTTCTGGAGGCTGCTTAACTGGAGGCTTGAGAAGGAGGACTCCCTTCAAAAAGGTTTTGCACAAAGAGTGGGGGATATGATGGGATTTCCCATGTAGCCGAAATGGTAATTAGAGATGGCAGCCAAATGAACTCTAACCGTGGCAGCCGCGGCTCCTCCATGAAAGATGGACGCATGGAAGGACAAAATAGATTCTATAGGAGCTGTATAGGGATCTAAGCCTTGGTTCACAACCCAACTAAAGAACCTTTTCCTTTTGATAGAATATAATTTCCTAGTGGAAGGCTTGTGGGAAGAAATCAAAATGTGTTTGACTGAAGGTGATAGGGAATCGCACCTGGCTATGCGTGGAACTGGAGCAGCCATGCTGTCTATTTCAGGGTCAGGATGGAACTACCCTGATTGATGAATCAGGAGGTCTGGAGATGGTTCCAGAATTCATGGTTCCTCCAAGAGGTTGGGCCACAGGAAGGGAAACCAGACTTGACAAGGCCAGTAAGGAGCAATGAGGATCAGGGTACTCCTCAATTGGTTTGCTTTCTGTATCACTTTTGGAATGAGAAGAAAAGGTGGGAAGGCATAAAGGAGTCCAGGAGGCCAATCGTGGACTAGAGAATCCCTGGGTGACATCCCCAGATGGGGAATTAGGGCAAAGTAGCTGTTGCATTTGGTGTTCAGGTACGTGGCGAATAGGTCACAGCAAGGCTGGCCCCATTTGTGAAAGATCTCTTTCACAACTTTTGAATTCCGGGACCACTCGTGAGGCATGAGAATTGCTCGACTGAGTTTGTCTGCTATCACAATGGACTTCCCCAGGATGTGCGTTGCTACCAGAAAACGTTGAGTGTCCATCGCCCATTTCCAAACTCTAAGGCCTCTCGATAAAGCAGGTAAGATATGGTTCCCCCTTGCTTGTTTATGTACCACATGACAGGCATGTTGTCTGACTGAATCAAAATTGTCCCGGTGGGAAGAGAACTGTGAAGTGCTTGCAACGCATACAGCACCGCTCTCATCTGCAGAACATTGATGTGCAAATGGTTCTTGTGGTTCTGCCAAGTACCTTGGACCATCATTCCCAGATAATGCCCCCCTACCCTATCTGGGAGGCATCCGTGATCAAAACTGCATTTTCTTGAGGTGGCACAAGTAGGCAACCTAAGAGAAGTTGTTCCGTTTGCAACCACCATGTCAGGTCCTTCTTGCAGGTGTTTGTGATGAAAATCTCATGAGACGGGGGGAAGATCGTACATTGACCATTGGGCAAATAGTAGCCATTGAAGTACTCTCATGTGCAGATGGGCTAGGGGAACTAAGAGAATGGAGGAGGCCATAGGCCCTAGGACTTGAAGGGCCACTCTGGCTTGAACTTTGTGAATGTTTAGCAAAGATCTGACTTGGTTGCGTAATGATTCTATTCTTTCTGCTGTTAGTCTTGCTGTCATGGTGGGTGAGTCTATTACTGAGCCTAAGAATACAATGTGCTGCAATGGAGATACGGCTGATTTCTTTAGGTTTACTGTAATGCCTAATCTGGCGCACAAGGATAGAGTCTAATCCCTGGTTCTGATCAGTTGATGCTTGGTTGTAGCAATGAGGAGCCAGTTGTCGAGGTACGGAAACACCTGGAATCCTTGACATCTCAGGTGAGCCGTTACCACTGCCATGCATTTGGTGAACACTCTGGGGGCTGTAGTGAGGCCAAAGGGCAGTGTTTGAAACCGAAAATGACTGGCTCCCAGCCGAAAGCATAAATGTTTTCTGGAGCATCTGTCCATTTTGATGTGGTAGTACACGTCCTGAAGATCTATTGAGCACATCCAATTATCTTTCCCGATAAAGAGAAAAATCGACTGCAGAGTGATCATTCGGAACTTCGATTTCTTTACAGACTTGTTGAGTTTGCTGAGATCTAAAATTGATCTCCAGTCCCCTGTCTTTTTTAGAACTAAAAAGAATCTTGAGTAAGTTCCAGATCCTATTTACTCTGTGGGGACTTTTGGACGACTCTTTCACAGCAATGAGATGACCTCTGATGTTGCACAGTCTAGTTGAATGGGTGGCACGTCTGGTGTAGACTGGTTTACCGTGTGAGCGGAAGCAAAGGGAATCAGGTAATCTCTGGATATAGTGGTTTGTACCCAATGATCTTGTGAAATGTTTAGCCAGGCACTTGCGTACAGCGATAGATGACCCCCGACTGCTTCCAGAGACGGACAGTCGGGCAACCCCTCAGGGGGCGATGGAAGGGACGATCAGAAAAGGTTTCCCTATCTCCCTGGTGTTGCGGACCCCCCTCTGCCTCGAGGATGGCATCTTCTGTTGTATTATCCCCCTCTGCTCCTAGGGGAGGGTTGACCTTGTGCCTAAGGGAAACCTTTTTGGGATTTGAAGAACCACATTTTCTCTCCTGTTTGACCCTTGGGAATAGGTCTAGAAGGAAGGGAGAAACAGACTCAGACAGCAGATAAGGTTTTCCCTTCCTGCTCACACCTGGTCAAGGTCTCTTTCACCTGAGGTCCAAAAAGAGTTGAACCATCAAAGGGAACGTTGGTGAAGGAAGACTTATTCCGTGAAGTCAGAGACTCATCCAAAAATGCCTCCCTAAGAGATTTCTGCTGCGGCTGCCATACTCGCTCCATCTGCTGCATAGGAAATCAGCCTCATGGAGGAGTTAACTATCAATGTAAGGGTGGAGAGCTGTGCAGAAACCTTATCCATGGATCTCGAAGCTACTGAACCCCGAAGGGCATCTCCCAACTCCTTCAGGAGATCCCTCTGAAGAAGAGGGAAATGGGAAAGGTAATTCGGTGATCTCAAAGTAAATGCCGTTGAAGAGAAAGTACGCTTTCCATACCTATCCATCGTCCTGGACCCCTTATAAGGAGGATGGATATTCGAAGATGTCTCGGACAACTCCTTCTTGGTGGCCGCTGCTACCACCATAGCATCAACGGGAACCCCTTTGGAAAGAAAGGACTTATCTTCTGGTGCAGTCATAAATTTGTTTGGCCTCCTCAGGACAGGCTCGACTGTGTCTGGGGAGGTCCAGGCTTTTCTCAATATGACCCAAGAGCTGGTCAGAAGGCGTCGTCACCCAGGAGGTGGAAGGTCGGGAACCAAAAGCCTCAAGATACACTGATTCATCCTCAGTAGGGTTAGAGGTCTTCCAATCACCCCTCTGTCTAATGATTTCTAGGATGTCAGAAAAGGAGACATCCTCAGAGGGGGATCTAGGGGACCCTTCTGATGCCTCCAAATCAGTGTCAGATGTAACAGACTCAGGTGAGTCAACATGCTTCCTCTTACAAAGTCTCTTCCAAGGGAGTTCTCCAGTGGGATAATCTGGGGAGGTCTCGGAAGAGGGGACACCTTCAATGGGGGCTGCTTGAGTCTCTGGTTCCCTACACTGTGGGGGTAGCGGGGGAGAAGAGGTTGCTACCGGCTGCTGGTGGGACATCGGGTCCAAAGATATGTCTTTTGCGGTGAGGACAAAGCCTTCTCTATTGCTTCAAAGACCTTTCCTCCCCACTCCGAAGATGACCTCTGCTCCGAGGAGACAGAAGGTAGACTCCGAGCAAGGGTGAATGGCTCCTAAGCAGATGTGGGAACCGAGCTGAGTCGAGCTGAAGCACCGAGAGGGAGGGTCGGTTCCGAAGAAAACCCAAGGTGACTCCCTCGGAGTCGACTCGAGAGCATCGGCTCCCAGATACTTCGGCTCCAGACTGAGCCAGTGAGGATAGAGTTATCAGTTCCGAGGAAGCAGGAAGAATTCTCAGAACCGAAGGATCCAAAATCAAGTAACCTGAAGTGATTGGCTCCGAGAGCAAAGCAGTCGCAGGAGGAACAGTGGACTGCAAAAGGGGCGGCTCTGAAGCCTTCGGGTCCAGAGGGGCCAATTTTCTTGACAGAGAGCAACCTTTTCACCATCCAATGTCCTCATCTGAGTGTCCCAGACAATCTGGTGGAGACAGAAGGAGATCTTCCTCCTCTCCAATACAGGAGATCTCAAAGTAGGTGAGACAGGGTTGATATCTGATAATTGTCTCTGTGCCGAAAGTTGCCCTGGCACCGAAGAGACCGACGGCACAGAGACAGAAGAAGCAGAATGGGAGCCAGAACTCCTTGGCTCAGTTGCTTTGGACTTCTTCGGTTCCGAAGCTGGAGCCAAAGATTTTCGTTCAGTAGTCTTGGGAGCTGTCTGACCAAGTTCCAGCTGTTTCTGGAAGGAACTGATCAAAAGACCCCTACCAATTAACTTGCGTTTCCTCTCATTAAGAGCCCTAGTACTGAAGGCATGGCAAAAAGTACAGGGTTCCTGTAAATGGACTTCGCCTAAGCAGTACACACAGTTAGTGTAACTGTCTGTCAATGACACCTTCTGTGAGCATTTATCACATTTTTTTTTAACCCCGAGGGGCAGAGGTCCTTGTGTTTCCTGCCTTTTTCCTTAGACATGCTAACAAGAACAAGCTAATAAAGCTACCTGGAAAAACAACAACAATGCTACTAAAAACAATACTACTGAAAAAAACAATACCAACAAACAGTAAAGGTAGAATATTAGAAAATGTTTTTTTTTTTTTTTTTAAAGAAGCACTCCGAGAGGACAGGCCCTCTAATTTAAATGGGCAACTATGGCCCAACTGAAACGGGCCATACAATCCTATGGAGGGGAAACATAGGGGTCAAGCACTCAATACTATCACACAAGAAAGCTATTAACTATAAGGAGAAAAAGATGAAGAAAAAGGTGGTGAAAAAACAAGATTTAGCAAAAAATCTTCTACTTAGCCAACGAGCCAGTAAACAGACAACCTTGAAGCTTTCACGGCAAACGAGATCTGGGGAACTGCCATGAGGCTACATGGGATAGGGGTTAGCCTCGAGCCAGTAAAAGCTCTTGAGCTTTAGTGTCGGCAGAGTCAGAGCCAAATATCGGCTCTGAACCCATCCAGCAAGAATTACGGTGAGATAGGACTACATAACATCAAATGTTCACTTTTTGTCCATTTCTCACAAAAAATCTATGAAAAAACAAATCCAGTATTAACACTACCAACTTCCTTAGGGATGGGCATAACATTCTGGCTAAGCAGGGATTATTTCCTGCCCCTCCTCCCAGGATTGACAAGAGTGGCTCTCTCCTTCCGATTAAATGGACACCAACAGCTGTACAGGATTTGACTTAACACCCGGCCCATGATGGTTGTATGGGAAGTTTAGCAACAATACACAGTAAAACAGGAAAGCAGCAAAATGGTTAACTTCTTCCCAGAAGAGAAACACAATCAAGAGCACTTCAAATACTTTCCCTAGTCCCCAAAAGCAAAATAAAGAACTTCTCCATAAAAAATAGTTTTAGGGAACTTTTTCAAAACAGTAAAAAACTTTGCTCCAATTTAAAAGTACATACAAGTCACAAGATAGTCGACAAAAACATTTTCCTAGCTTAAACATATGTCTTTTTTTAAAAGTTTTCATCAACAAAAAAAGGTTCTTCCCCGAAGGGAACTTATCTATCCAACAATGGAATAGCATTAGTCAGACATCGATCTGCAAATGCTCACACAGGACTGCTCTGATTGGCAGCAGGAAAGTTCTGAGGGGCTTAACACCTAAACTTTTGAAAATAGGCCTTCTGTTGTATTCCATGCTGGGTATAACCAATCTAGGTTAGGCTACTGCAGTAGTGATCATGCTGATGAACATAGTACATGTATGACTGCCTTTGTACAGTAAATGTTAACAGATCAAGAGAGTGAGGCTTCCTACCCTGACTTTAAACTGTTTTGTTGATACTTTCTTATCTCTCTGTAGCAGCACAACCAGAAGCACACTGACTGGTTTATTTCAGTTAGATCCACACCACCCAACTTTTCCACTGAACAGCAACCCAAGGAAAAAAAACCCTACTGTATTAAGCCTTGTATCCACGCTTCCCCTCCCAACTCTTTCACTGAAGAGCAAAAAACAGTAGTTCCTTCTAGTGGCACACCAGCCAGGTAGCCAGATGCACAATACCCCCCTACTACCTCCTGCACCAGAAATGGGTCCCATTTCTGTGCCCTGTCTCAACCCTCCTTAAATATATTTTATTAAAAAAAATATGTATTTCTACTTTTAAACTGTAGCAAGCATTTGCTACATGTTAGACCAAGCACTCAGATTTGACGAAAAATGCAGAACCGGCATTTAAAAGCCAGTATTGCATTAAAGAGATCTGGATCAGCTAATCACCCCCCCCCCCCCGATACTTTGCACTTGGGGCAGTTGCCTTTCTTGCCCCACCCTAGCTATGCTAATGAATCCACAGCATGTGGTGTCTCAGTACCGCAATTCATTTTGGCACCTACGATTCCAAATTTAAATAGCTCATTTTTTTAATAATATTCATGGAAAACACTGTTTGTACTATGTTGATGTTACTGACTTTCAGCAAACTCTACCCTCTGTTACATCAATGAAGGAATAACGTGGATGCCTCCACAGACTATAATGAACATACCACCATGTACAGTGTTTCTATTAAGGTTGTGACACCCGTGCACTGGCCCAGTAATTAAGGAGCTTCAATCCTCACCACTAACACCAGTGAGGGACATGCACACTGTGAGGATGACAAGTACACAAACAGTAAAGTACAATTTCCCTTAAGAGCACACAGAGATCATAGTCAAGCTGGGACTGGTTTCTCCCTCTCTCTCTCTCCAGATCCCCAATAAAACTCTCCACTGGCACAACTATAGGGTTAAGAACTTAGGGGTGGGAGGTTGGCATAATGGTGAAGGTGTTTACCTTATGAACACAAGGTGCAGGGTTTGATTCTCACATGAGGTAATTGTCTAGGCTTAAAATGGCCGACAAGGGCAGTTAGCCTAGTATGAATCTATGAACCTATGAATGGTCAAGCCAAAGCCTGCAGCACCCTCTGTCATTCCAACCGGTGCTTTGTGTCCCTGACCAAGTAGCTAACACACACACACTTTGAGATTTGATTTATATACAAACAGACACTGCTGGGGCAGCTCAGATTGCATAATTTTTGTCACCTCTGCCTTAATTTCTAGGCCAACAGGAACTTAAAATTTAACACGTGCCTGTGAAAAATACTCATCTCTCGGATGCTGACATGTATCTCTTAGAAGCTTGCCTGGAGCTGGGAATCATAAAACTGTTAAATACGTTTACCCTTGAAACCTATTAATTATCTCTGTCTCAAACAATAGAAAGAATTTCCAGCTGCAGACATTCTTTTAGTTCTAGTAAACACACTTGTAAAATTCTTTATTTTTTCAGCATTTGCAAGTTAACTCTGTATGTCTCAACTTCTGTTATGAAAACATACATTTGCACAGGCATATAGTAGATATACATTTTTGCTCTTCTCCAGCAGAGTGCACTGTGGTTACATTTTTGAAGCTCAGCACATAACATACAGTTTAATCATAACATATAGTTCTCTTACATTTGTAAGGCAATCCTGTGGATCATATTAATATTTACAAATGACAGGATTATTTACAAAAATCTAACTAGCTGGGCTGACAGCCTCCACAAAGGTCTATTCCCTACCCTAGCCTTATGATAACACTGAGGGATAAATAAAATGAATGTGGGGTGCTTCCTTAATTGAACATTGTGAAGCACTTTATTACAAATGTGTTACATAAATTAGAAATACTAGGGGCAAAATACATTGTGACACTTATAGTATAATAAAAATGCTTGCCAGAATGTCACATCACTTTAAAATGCAGAAGCCAGCTCTGTTGCACTACAAATGCAAATGAGTGCGCAACAATCTAAAACCCTTTCAGATTAACCACTGAAACACCACAGCACTTAACACCAATTGCATATCAACAATACAACTTCACATAGAGCTCTTAACATTCTTAGCAGTATGTGCCAAGCTTGTAAGGCAGGCAGGAACAGAGCATTTCTAGTCATTTTCAATATCAATGGAACAAAACCAAATTTTGTTCAACTTGTACAAAGAAAAAGTAATACAGCACACCTAGGTTTAAGTTGTGTCTAGATGTCTGAAGAAAGGAGCTCTTAAGATTGGTGCATCAAGACTTAAATTCGCACACTTAAGTATACATGCTATTGCCATGGTGCATCTCAACCATTTTTATATGCATTAATGCTGGTGTGAGGAAAATAAATGAGTACAAAGAACATTACAGATGAGCTCATAAAACATTTCAAAACAAAACTGATGCCCATAGACTAGAAAGCAAAACATTCTTGCACAAAAATGCAAAGCACAATAAACTAATTTGACATCTTTTTTGCATACACGCTCAACAATGTCATTCACAAAGAACATCCTGCATGCCAGAGCTGGCTGCTCTAGAAAAATACATTAATACATGGTAGTTCTCAGATGCATTCAGAAAAAATACAGATGTTAGTAAGATTTATCAAACATTTGAAAAAATAATTGAAATATCACTCATTTGCAGACAGGTTAGTTCTTATTAAAATGATTATATTTCCTAAAATTATTTACATTTTTCATTGAACAGCTTTAATACCTGACAAATTATTAAAGAAAATGGAAAAATATTAATTTCATTCTTATAGCATCCTAAAGAGACAATAATTGCTTATAGAAAAAGAAGTTATGTCTTACCATAACGTTCCATCTGTGTTGTAGACCTTCATTCATTCCTTACGATTAGGACTTTCAGTTCCATCCTAGGAACCGACATGGCCCATTCACAAGCCCACGCCAGCCAATAAGCTCTCAAGCCAAGTCCTACCCATAGTGCCCCTCTTTCAGTCTCTCCAGATAGAGTTTGCACACCCAGCACAAAGGTATTATAAAGGAGAAGGACAGGTAGACAAACTGGAGGCCTAGTCTGATCAGATACCCTAGCATATAACGGGACCTCACAGTCCACCAGGAGTCCAGGTAGGGGAAGCTAGGTCGGGGAGAGTAAGGAATGAATGAAGCTCTACAACACAGATGGAATGTTATGTTAAGACATAACTTCTTTATTTGATGTTGTAAATCTTCAATCATTCCTTATGATTAGGACCGAATCCCCAGCTACTTGCGTCCTGGGTGGCCCTATGGAAGGGTATTCCTGAGCACCATCGAGCCAAAGGATGCTCTTCCCCTGGAGACCACATCCAATTTGTAATGAGTGACAAGTGTATGCGGTCTTGCCCAAGTGGCTGCTGCACAAATATCGTCCAAGGAAACTCTAGAGTGAAAAGCCACTGAAGCTGCTATTAATCTAGTGGAATGAGCCTTGATTTTTGAAGGCAAAGTTACTTTGTTTTGTAGATGGATAAAAGTGATAGCATTCCTAAGCCATTTTGCCAGAGTTACTTTGGATACAGCTTTGCCCAGTCTGAGGCCTGAGAAGGCAACAAATAGAAGATAAGATTTTCTGAATGATTTTGTTCTGTCCAAATAAAATTGAAGTTGTCCATGCACATCTAGTGTATGTAGTAGATTGTCCCCCTTGCTAGAAAAATGGGGGAAAGAAGACCGGCAAATCAATGGACTGATTAATAGAAGACTGAGATAACTCTGGGTAGGAAAGAAGCATTAGTACGGAGTGAAACCCTTTCCTTGTGGAAAATCAGGTATGGTTTTTTGACACTCAAGGCCTGTAATTTGGACACTCTCCTGGCTGAAGTGAAAGCAACTAAAAGTAGGGTCTTCCATGATAGGAATTAAATGTCACACGAATTTGAAGGCTCAAAAGGTGAACCAGTCAAGGATTGTAGGACTAGAGTTAAATTCCAAGGTTCTGTTGGAGGTTTAAAGGGCGGTTTGATATGCAAGACACATTTCATGAAAGTCTTACAGAGTCGGTGGGACATAATTGAAGAACTGTTAATCCCATTATGAAAATTAGTAATAGCTGCTAAGTGTATCATAATGGTAGATGCGGAGGCTCCTGTGTGTAATAAGGTAGTGAGGTATTCTAAAATCTTGTGAATAGGCAGTAAGAAGGCATCAATCTTTTGTTCTTTGGCCCAAAGAGTAAACCTTGTCCATTTGCTGTAATAGATTTTCCTGGTGGATGGTTTCTGTGAAGCCAGAAGGACTTCACGGACAGGGGAGGATAAATCAGTTTGCCTGGCAATCATTGGAAGTGGAGATACCAAGCTGTGAGCTTGAGGCTGTGCAGGGATGGGATGAACCAGTCCTTTTGGGTGAGTGGGACGTCCCGGGGACGGGTCCAAGGTCCATGGGCGGTGAACTAGATGAGGCCAAAGGAAGGGGAATCAGACTTGACAGGGCCAATAAGGGGCAATGAGAATGACTGTGCTTCTCAACCTTTGAGCTTTCTTCAGGAACTGTGTAATGAGGGGAAAGGCATATAATAGACCAGGGGGCCAATTGTGAGACTCAGCATCTCTTGGTGACTCTCCCTGAGGGGGAATTAGGGCAAAGAAGCTTCTGCACTTGTGGTTGAAGGGGGATGCAAATACAGCACAGCAAGGCTTGCCCCACCGACGGAAGATTTGAGTCGCTACTGCAGGGTCGAGAGACCACTCATGAGGCATCAGGATGTTCCAGCTCAAATTGTCTGCGATTAGGTTGGAACTCCAGGAAATGTGCTTTGTTATGAGAAAGCAGTTGGAAGCTATCGCCCAATGCCATATTCTCTTGGCTTCCCAACATAAGCAGTATGACCTGGTTCCGTCTTGTTTGTTGATGTACTAGACAACTGACATGTTGTCCAACTGTACTGCAATTGTCGCGGAAGGGAGGGAAGTATAGAATGCTTGCAACGCTAAGAGGACCGCCCTCAGTTCCAGGACATTTATGTGCAGGTTGGCCTCTACGGGTGACCAAGTTGCCTTGGACAGTTTTCCCCTGGTAATGCCCCCCACCTTAACAGGGAAGCATCCGTGGTCACTGTGGGAAGTAGAAAATGGTCAGCACCACAGGTTCTCTTCTGGTTTCATCCACCAGGACAGATCGTGCTTCCAGTGATTTGTTATGCGTATTGGGTGAGACAATGGATGGGACAGGAGTGACCATTGGGAAGATAGGCGCCATTGTAAGATTCTCATATGTAACCTTGCCAGCGGCACTAAAGTGATAGTTGCTGCCATGGAACCCTACAATTGCAGTACTAGGTGTGCCGGGACGAATTGGTGAGGTAGAAGAGCCTGCATCTGGGTTTTGATTTTCAGAAGCCTGTGAGGAAGTAGAGCAGCTTGGCAAGATGTTGTGTCGAAGAGTGCTCTGATGAATTCCAAGGTTCGAGTTGGTAGTAAGTTTGACTTGCTCAGGTTGATCGTAATTCCTAGCTCTAGAGCAAGGCCTTGAGTGTATGAGATTGCTTGAATCAATAGACTCCTGGTCAGGGAGGTGAGTAGCCAATCGTCTAAATATGGAAACACCTGGAATCCTTGTAGCCTGAGGTGAATTACTACTACTACTCCTGGTGGATCTGATGGATGTTGCTGAGGGGGAATCCAGTCTGTCCAGAAAAGGGCAGTATTGCTGCCCTATGAATGGGTCATAAGTAGGAGAACATCTTGTCCTTGGTAAATATTCGGTCTTAGGCACAGAGGATGGAGCCATGAAGGTAATTGGTACCGTAACTGGGGCCGATACCGATACGGTCGCAGCAAATGGTCCTTGTTCCGAGGTTGTTGATGGCACCGAGGGAATGGTTCGAGTCTGTGGTGCTGAAGAAGTTATGTCAAAAGAGGTTTGAGCCAACAGCGCCAAAGTAAGTAGGGGCTGCTTCGGTTCCGTGGAGGAGGGAGATGCTAGAACAGAGTGGCTTCTCTTTTTCTTAGAGCTAGATTTCCTTTGGAAGGAGGTGGTGAGACCTCCACCTCAGAGAGGGCCTCTGAAAAAGGTTAACAAAAAGTTTATTCTTGCATTCCGCAAGAGTGCAGGAACTACAGTTTCTGCAGATGTTGCATGGTGCCTGTAAATGATCAACACCCAAACAATATACAAACCGGGCGTGATGTCAGAGTTGGGCATTTTTCGACCACATTTGTCACATTGTTTGAATCCTAGAACTGTCTTTTCAGACATTATGCAACACTACTATCAAAGGCTAAAAGTCTAACCAAACAATAACAACACATTATACACTATACTACAAGTTCTACACAGTAAAGAAAAGTACAAGAAAATATATGTACGTATGTGTGTATATGTGTATATATATATATATATATATATATATATATATATATATATATATTTTTTTTTTTTTTTTTTTCTTTTTTAGAATAGCAACGGTAAGAAAGAGGAAGGGAAGGCCTACCACAAGGGTAGAAAGAAGGGGCTGTACTAACGATGGTAGTTTCACTACCAGAGGTAGAGGGTAGGAAGATTAGCGAAAGAAGAGAGAAATGAACAACTACAAAGGAATAAGTTTAAGAACTTTTTAAGGAATTTTAAAAAGTTTTAGTTACTGAAAAACACTTAGCTTTGAGCGCGCTGGCTTGACACGACTTGTAGGGAATGTGGCAAAGGAGACCTGGAGAGACTGGAAGAAGGGCACTTTGGGTAGGACTTAGCTCGAGAGCTTTTTGGCTGGTGCGGCCTTGTGAATGGGCCATGTTGGTTCCAAGGACAGAACCAAAGTCCTAATCATAAGGAATGAATGAAGATTTACAACATCAGATATTATTTTAGAATCTGGTAGTATAGTGGTATGAGTTTACAGATGTGGAATCATATTACATTGCAGCAATTTTTAATTCTATTATACTCTACTTAGATTCAGTCTGTACTAGTCAATGGAAAACCATAAGAAAGAATAGTTGTGTAAAATCCTACCATAACCATAGATGTCCTTCTCTTCCTTGTTGCAGTATTCTTACTGTGGGA
Organism: Protopterus annectens; assembly: GCF_019279795.1. NCBI lineage: Eukaryota > Metazoa > Chordata > Ceratodontiformes > Protopteridae > Protopterus > Protopterus annectens. The sequence goes on along the minus strand of NC_056729.1, from coordinate 645,321,011 downwards.
TTCTCTGCCTCATGCAACCCGAACATCGGCGCCTATACAAAAGCTTAAGCCTGGTTGCTGTTAGTGCATGGGACATCACATGCAGGGCCATAAACCAGTACCTTAAATGTGATATCTGCACGCACAGACTTCAGAACTAAGTGCTCAGTCAGACAGTGGGCTAGGTAGAGTCAAATGATGTCGTCCAGACCGGTGAAATGCCATAGACTGCCCAGTGAGACCATAGTCTATAAGGTGCCCTAGGGTGCCCCATAGACAGGTGAAAGGAATCCAGGGGGATGGCAGGAGGGAAGGAATACTGCAACATTGAAGAGAAGGGCATTTATGGTTATGGTAAGATTTTACACAACTATTATATGTCCTTCCATTCCCATGCTGCAGTATTCTTACTGTGGGAGAGTACCACAGCTTAGGAAGGCTTAAAGGTGGAGGTAGAGGTAGCTGATTCCAAAAATCCCTGCAGGACAGCCCTATTAAAACCTGCTCTGGTTCTGGAGATATGATCCAACTTGGTGCCTGGTAAATTTGTGTACAGTGGACCAGATAGCTGCCTCCTTGTGGGGTAACTTGTGGTGATTGCCTTTGGTGAGGGATAGTACAAGGTGGAATCAATGCTGCCTTGGCCAATAGGGAGTCACCAGCAAGATGTTTGGATTGTCCCTCCCGATTTTCAGGAGGACTTTTTGAATGAGAGGAAAGGCATACAGAAATCTTCACTTCCGTGAGATGGTGAAGGCATCCACTCTCCAGGCTAGAGAGGAGTGGTCCTTCATACAGAATTTTCTCAGTTGTCTGTTCTGGGGGGAAGCAAATAAGTCTTTGAGGTGTGCCCCACTGGTGGACAATGTCTAGAAAAACTTATCTGTGCAACATCCACTCGTGATGCAGAGAGAATGATCTGCTGAGGGCATCTGCTTGGTGGTTGTCCTGGGATGGGATGTAGACTGCCTGCAGAGATAAGTTGCTTTGTGACGATAGGTCCCAAATCTGCACTGCTAGCCTGCAGAGGAGGTAAGACTTGGTCACCCCCCGTTTGTTGATGTATCACATGACCATGATGTTGTCTGCGAAGGCTGTAGAAGGGGGAGGAAGGCTTTTAGGGCTAGATTAACTGCAGTCATCTCCCTTACATTGATGTGTTTGTTCAGGAGGTGTGCCTACCAGCGTTCTTGCACCTTGAGGCCCTTCATGGTAGCCGCCCAGATCTGAGGCATCTGTGTGCATAAGCTAAATCAGTGTAGGCGGTAGTAGAGGAAGGTGGAAGAAGGTGGCTGTGATGTTATATCATACATTCTTTAGATACCACTGTAGCTTCCTCATGTGCATCCTGGCTAGTGGAAGCATGGGAATAGTGGCTGCCATAAGACCAAGCAGTCACATGAATTGTCTTACTGACAGTTGGTGGGTCCAGAGAAGATCCTGGAAGTGGTCTGTTAGAGAAAGCACCTTGTCTGGAGGGAGGAATGCCTTCATCAGGTCTGTTTGGATCCTGCATCCCAGGAAGGTTTTGTCCTGCTCTGGTGCAAGGGAAGACTTTGGGAGGTTGAGGGTGAATCCCAACCCTTCTAGCAGAGGCATGGAAAACTGCAGATGGCTTTTTAGGGTGCTTTGTTTCTCTGCCAGAATGAGTATGTCATCTAGATAGGGATAGATTTGAATGTCCTTGTTCCTGCAGTATGGCATGGTGGGAGCTAGGCATTTGGTGAGGATCCTGGGTGCAGTGGACAAACCGAAGGGGAAGGCAGTAAATTTAAAGTGAGAACAGGGCCCAGCAAAAAGTAAGTAGTTTCTGTGAGTGGGCTGTATAGGGATATGGAGGTAGGACTCCTTTAGGTCTAGAGTGGCCATGAATACATGGGGTGGCAGCAGTGGAAGGAGGGTCTGAAGAGATAGCATTCTGAAGGAAGGGACTTTTAGAAGAGGTTTAGAAAAGACAAGTCCAGGATTGGCCTCCATGGTCCATCCTTTTTCGGTACCAGGAAGAGTCTTGAGTAGAAACCTTTTCCTTCTTGTCCTGAGGGGACAGGTTCTATTTTTCTATGAGCCAGTAGATACTGTATAATGTGAAGGATAAGGTGTAGTTGTTTTTTGAGGGGAAAAAGGATGCCCCATGGTGTGGGCTTTTCTTCCCAAGACAGAAAATATCCCACTTTCTACTACTGCCAGGACGCAGTGGTTTGAGGTGATAGTTCTCCAGAGGGGCAGGCAGTGTGGGAGACAGGCTGACAGGGGGAGACAAGCAAGGCAGTCACACATTGTTGGTACCATTTCTGTCCTGAAATGGCCGTCTGTGGGTAGACTGAGAAGGAGCGGGTCTGGAAGATAATTGCCTCCTGTTACTACTACTTCATCCAGGCATAGAAAAGGTAACAGTGGAATGGGTTCTGCGGACATAGGTAGTCTTAGCTGGATAATTTCTGTAGTATTTTGCTTTTGGGATGACTAGAAAACGCTTAATGTCTTGCTACACCTTGCTCTTCTCTTGAAGGTTCTTAAACAGTTCAGCAGACTGTTTGACAATCAGGAGGTTGTGATCCAGTGGAACACCTAGAATTTTCGATTTAAAAATCTTCATCCAATGGCTGTAGCTGGAGCCATGAATATCTGCGATGCACAGCTGCAGATGCAGATCTCACAGAGGCCTCTGCAACATCATAACTGCATCTAATGGGGTGTCTGACTACTTGGGATGCCAGGGTCAGCTTTGATGCTACTTCTGTCTTGATGGGAGAGTCAGGCAAGGAGGATAGAAGTGTAGATGCTTGGCATACCAAGTCCAGGCCATACGGTAATTAATGGCTCTGAAGGCTAGGGTGGAAGAGGTGCAAACCTTCTTACCCAGCCTGTCCATGTTCTTGCTATCCTTGTCAGTAGGCAGAAGAAACGAAGATGGTATCAGTCTTGACTGCTTGTCAGGGGCCACAGCTATAACTGCAGGGTCTGCCAAGGGGGGTTTCACCAAAAATTTGTAGTAATCAGGCACTTTACAGAAATGATCCAGTCTCTTAGGAGCAGGTGTTTGAGAGTCTGGAGTTTTTGATGTAGAAGCAAATGCAGCTAGGTATGCAGGAATAACTGGGGGGGGGGGGGGGGTGGCAGAAATTCAACTAGCAGCAATTCAAAGTATCTTTTTTGAGTTTCAGTCATATGGGAAGTATCCCATTTGAAATATTCTTTCATTTTAGTAATGGGGTTTCTCCAAAAGTGGTATCTTCTCTGTATTCCTCATCTTGGGAATAGTATTCCAGAGGAGAGGCTATTTGAGATGAGTAAGTAATAGACTCATCTGATGATGATGAGAAAATATCCCCTTCTTCCTGAGGAGTGGGATGGGGAACAGTGGTAGCTGAAGCATGCCTAGGGTTAAGCACTGGGATCGTGGAGTGTGAGGAGGCTGAGGGCCTAAAGTTTATGAAGGCCCATATCAAGGAGTGATTAAATGATTGCCAGTCAGGAATTCCTTCCGATGAGGAAGAAAGATGTTTGTTTTTTTGCTTTCTTTTCAAATATGTAGCTTTGGGAGAAGGCCTAGTTACAGGGGCCTGAGCTAATGGAGAGGATTCAGATTCTTGCATCCCGGATGGGAGTCTGATGGACCCTGGTTCCCCCTCAGCTTCGGCAGAAACTGACATCTTAGTAACCTCCGTGGATGTGGTGGCTGGTAATTTTGAAGCGGCTTCCTCAAGGGGAGCCGACGAAGTAGACTCTAGCGGGTATCACTCAACCCCTATATTGGCAGCTGGCGGGGCATCCAATAACAGAAGGGCAGCGGTCATAGGCCATGAAAGTTTGGCCTTTTTTCGTGGTGGCTCCACCTGAGCAGCCGACTCAGTATCCATCCTAAGTGTTAACTTTTTAAGTCTCTGGTTTTCCAGGTATAGATTAAGAGCGGCCAGACAACTTCTAAGTGTTTCTGGGACAAAGGATTGGCAAACTGCGCAGGAAGTATGGTCATGTTCCTGGCTTAAACATTATATGCAACAGTCATGAGCATCCTTATGTGGAATTTGACATCCGCATCGGTATTTACCCTTCTTAGCGGACATCAATTAACAAAACAGTTAACCAAGTTCTAGCAATAATAAATTTTAAGAATTCCCCAATGGGGTACTTAGCTTTAGACGTCTTGATAGAGGAGCAATGCAATTGATCTGACATTCAACTGCAGCAGAAAAGTTTTGGGGTCTGTGCAAGCAGACATCGCATTTAACGCTCCTGGTTTATGGCCATGCACGTGAAGTCCTACGCACCAAGAGCAAACAGGCTTAAGGTTTTGTATAGGAGCTGATATTCGGGTCGCCTAAGGCGAAGAATCCCAGAGTAAGAATACAGCAACATGGGAATAGAAGGACATCAGATTGTATTAAATTCATATATGTTTATCAAACATGATACACTGGAACTATTTAACAATTCTTTCATCTTGTTATTAAAATATACTTTAGAAGGAAATTTATTTTAATGTTTAGATTCCTCATAGATGAAATTAATCTTAAAAAACAGTTAAGAAATATATTTACAAAACTCCACTAATTTCAAAATGGAAATTCTTGCGTTTCCCACTGCATAAATCTCTAGATTTCTGGAATCATAAAATACTATTGAATTGACTATGGTAAAAAGAAACGTTAACTGTTATGGAATGATTGTTCTGAAAAAGTGAAAGCTAAGACAGCTGAAAGTTTTATGAAAATTTATAAATTGAACAAATTTGTTAATCAGTAATACAATCCATTTCAAAAAAATTAGATATGTTGATAATATGAGTGAAAAGGAGCAAAACACTACTCCACATTATATGAATATATGGTTGCTACTATTGAAGGTAAATTAACTTACAAAGGAAGTCTGTCCACATTATACAAGTTAATTATCATATTTCTGATGAAAATTTTTGGAAATTTTGAGGTACCAATACATTAAATGACAACTGATTAAAGAATAAAATTGTACTGCTTAAGTCAATTAGTCAAGCCTCTTCAAGTTAATATTGGAAAATCTTATGTGGAGCTTTATGCATAGAGTATTTGTTACCTCGTATAAAATCTCCAAATTTACTAAAGTGACTTCCTTCAATCTGCTGGAGATGCAGTAAGTGAAAGCTGATTGGGCACATATGTTTATGGACTGTGAGAAATTAAATGTTTACTGGGAAGAGATGAGTAATTTCTTTAAAGGATTGTGGTCAGATAATTGTATAACTGACTAGATCAACAATACTAATGAATGTTCTAGTTCCAGTGCCCATAAAAAATGTTTTGAAGACTTCTTGCAGTAGCCAAGAAAATTATTAGAAAAAAACACTAAAACAAATTCAGTTCCTATGTTTAAGGAATTTTTAAACTTAACAGCAAGTCTATGTAAAACTCAATCAGAATGTTTGTAAATATTAAGACATCTAGTTGCTGGGATAATCTTGTAATGTTGTCAATGAAATAATTCATCTAACTGAATTAGATTACTCTGATGGTTTATTGTACTTCTGATGCTATGTGACATGGTACGTAACATTTAATTTCCTCTTTTCTTTGTATATATTGCATACATGAAAAATCAATATTTTTTAAACAGAAAAAAAGACACTGATTTGCAACAGCAACTAACATATAAACTACAATAAGTCAAAAGTGCTCACAAAATTATGGGAGAGTTCAAATTCTTTATTTTATATATATATATATATATATATATATATATATATATATAGATACGGTGGATATAAAAAGTGTACACAACCGTTACAATGCCAGGTTTGTGTGATAAAAAAAAAAAAAAAAAGAGACCACAATAAATCATTTCAAAACTTTTCCCACCTTTAATGTGACCTATAACCTGTACAATTTAATTGAAAAAAAAAATCTATTAGGGAAAATATAAAAATTAAAAAATGTACAATAAGCTGGTTGCATAAGTCTGCACACCCTTAAACTAATACTTTGTTGAAACATCTTTTGATTTAATTACAGCATTCAGTTTTCTTGGGTAGGAGTCTTATCAGCAAAACACATCTTGATTTGGCAATATTTGCCCACTCTTCCTTGCAAAAGCACTCCAAATCTGTCAGATTGCAAGGGCATCTCTTGTGCACAGCCCTCTTCAGGTCACCCCACAGATTTTCTATTGGATTTAGGTCTGGGCTCTGGCTGGGCCATTCCAGAACTTTAATTTTCTTCTGGTGAAGCCATTCTTTTGTTGATTTGGATGTATGCTTGGGATCACTTTCATGTTGAAAGGTGAAATTCCTCTTCATCTTCAGCTTTCTAGCAGATGCCTGAAGGTTTTGGGCCAAAAAGTGACTGGTATTTAGAACTGTCCATAATTCCCTCCACTTTGACTAAAGCCCCAGTTCCAGCTGAAGAAAAGCAACCCCAAAGCATGATACTGCCACCACCAAGTTTCACCGTGGGGATGGTGTTCTATTGGTGATGCAAAGTTTTGTTTTTGCGCAAAATGTACCTTTTGGAATTGTGCCCAAAAAGTTCAACCTTGGTCTCTTTAGACCATAACACATTTTCCCACATGCTTTTTGGAGATGTGATATATTGTTTTGCAAATTTTAGCTGGGCCTGGATGTTTTTCTGTGTAAGAAAAGGCATCTGCCTTGCAACCCTACCGCACAGTCCAGACATATGGAGAATGCAGGAGATTGTTGTCACATGTATTGCACAGCCAGTACTTGCCAGAAATTCCTGCAGCTCCTTCAGTGTTGCTGTAGGTCTCCTGGCAGCCTCCCTGACCAGTTTTCGTCTTGTATTTTCATCTATTTTGGAGGGAGGTCCAGTTCTTTGCAAAATCACACTGTTGTCCCATAATTTCTCCACTTTTTGATAACTGTCTTCACTGTGTTCCATGGTATATCAAATGTTGTGGAAATTTTTTTGTACTCTTCTGACTGATACCTTTCAACAATGAGATTCCTTTGATGCTTTGTAAGCTCTCTGTGAGCCATGGCTTTTGCTGTATCAGGCAACTGAGTAAATGTCAGGAAAATCCTACTAGGGCAGCTAAACTTTATTTGGGGTTAATCAGGGTCTCTTTAATTGATGGCAGGTGTTGTACCCAAGAAGACTGAATGCTGTAATTAAATCAAAAGGTGCTTCAACAAAGTATTAGTTTAAGGGTGTATGCAACCTGATTATTGTACTTTTTTTATTTTTTATATTTTTCCCCTAACATATTTGTTTGTTTTTCAATTGAATTGTGCAGGTTATAGGTCACATTAAAGGTGGGAAAAGTTTTAAAATGATTTATTGCGGTCTCATTTTTTTATATCACAAAAACCTGGCATTTTAACAGGGGGGTGTGTACACTTTTTATATCCACTGTACACCCCCACATTTTATATTATACTGTATATACACACAGGCACGTGTGTGTGTGTGTGTGTGTATTCAAATATAGTCACACAGTTTGTGATGTGCTCTAAACACTTTATACACACAAACCTAATCAGGAAATATATCAGTTTAATGACTAAAATCTTATAATAATACAGGATAAGAAAATCATTCCTGTGCAAATGTAAGCAGAACAGTACTCTCAATTAAAGACAAAAAAAAAATCACACAGACCCTGGAATTTTCAGACTTTTGTTCTGCAACAATTAATTCAAAGGCACCAGTTAGAATTTAAATATACTAGAAAACTTCAATCCAGTCATGGCATTTCTCAGTAGTCTACCAACACCTTCAAAATGTCAATCAAGTTAACTGCAATAAACCAATCCATAACCCAGTGGCATGGACACCTCAATTTAATAAAAAGATGTTGCAACTTTTACTAGCTTTTTGTGTTTTTGTCTTAGCTTGTGTTTCAATAATTGCAAGCTAATAATTCATCTCACTATCATGACCACAGATTGTTAGTACTCTCCTAAAAATCATCCGGTAGGAATGTTGGTTCTCTTCTTACTTATGCTTGAATGGTCATCATTTAGCTATTTGCTTGGAGACAAACACGGACAAAGCATTTGTCCTCAACATCAAAGGCACATGCTCCACTCACTGTTCTGACTTTCATTACTTTGGTAGCTTTACTGATCTTTTAATTTCATTCTATTTCACAAGTGGCAAAATAAAGGAGGAGTATAAAAAACACCCTGTCCAGTTTTCAAAACTTGCAAAAGTATATACATTTATAGATCAAACTGAAAGTACAATTTTCTACCCCATGTTTTTAAATCAGCAGCAAAATGCTGTTAATATTGGACTTCTCTCAAACTGCAAAGCAAGAAAGCTTTGGTTCAAATACCATTTTAACTGCTTGCGTCCTCTTCCAAAAAAGACTGAAAACAAGGTAATAACTCTTAACACCATGTTGCAAATTGTTCTATGAAAACAGATGATTATGGAGAAGCAACAAATCAGTTTCAATTGTTTGCTAGCATGTCTCACACTGCTTATGAAAGCAATGTCATTTCCTTCCAAGAGTATAATGCTTAAACCTTGAGTCTGCAGCACCTGTTTGTTAGCACTTCTGTAATCAGTACGTATCAAAAATATAATGCTGTGTCACTTTCTCATGATCCTAAACTACAAAGCAAAAACATTTTAGTAGAGTTTAAGTAAAATCACTTTCAACTGTTTGCTAGCATTTCCTACAATATTTCAGAAAGCAATGTCGATGACTTTATCTGCTTTAGGTTTACCAATATCATATTTTTTAATTGTGTTGAATTAGTCTCAACTGTTTGCTATTGCTTTTTACAAGGCTCATGCAAGCAACCTAAGATATTTCTTGCAAGAAAAAAAATGCACACTGCTTCTCCATGATCAAATTTTCCTTCGTCTCACATAAAATAAGTTTCAAATCCTGCTTGCACATCTAACAGAAGCAGTGAACTCAATGTAAATGTTTATCAACAGCAAAATATTGAAAATGCTGTGTGTAGCTTCTCTGCTAAAATAAACTGAAAATCATCAACATTTAATTTTGGAGTGCATTAGCATTAATGGGGGAACAGGCAGTTACACACTCTCCATGTTGCTTTTCTTCAATCATTTTAAAATGCCTTATCCTGTTTCTCTGTGATCACTAAATGTACTTTTCAGCTCAGCTCAAATAAAATCAGTTTCATTTGCCAACACTGAATGTGCTTCGGAAAGCAATAGAACTATTTTATCTAAAGCAAAATACTACATGTTGCTTCCCCTTATCTGCTTTTCTTTGAAGAATGCAAAATTATTTTCAAATATCTACTACTTATTCTTATTTCAGTTGTGAAGTGGTATCTTTTTTATGAAGACCAAAATGATGAATGTTGCCTCCCCAGGATTACTTCTGGCCCCATAAGCTTAACAAGTCTAGTCTGCAAAGCTATGGAGAGGATCATAATGGAGCTCATAAACAAAGATATAGGGGACTTGCAGACGTTGGACCCGACCCAGTTTGGCTTTGTCAAGGGCAGATCATGCATTTTGAACTTGGTCGACTTCTTCTAAACAGTCACCAAGGCCATTGATGAGGGAAAGGCAGTCCATACAGCCTACCTTGACCTTGCAAAGGCTTTCTACACAATACCCCACTCGGGTATTGTAGAAAAACTTACCAGCTTAAATGTAAATCCATATGTCACAAGATGGGTTGCAAACTGGCTTAAGGACAGAACCCACAGGGTTAGAGTTGCTGGCGCTATGTCAGACTCCAAGCCGGTCACAAGTGGTGTCCCACAGGGCTCGGTCCTTGGCCCCCTATTGTTCGGCATCTACTTCTCAGAAGTACAGGCCAACATGGGAGGACTTTGGCTGACAAAGTTTGCAGACGACTGCAAACTGGGCGCCATAGTGGAAAGTGTATCGGACACGGATATCCTTCAGAAGGGACTCACGGAAACAGATAGCTGGTGCCAGAGCCATGGCCTGAAGTTAAACGCCAAAAATGTATAGTCATACCCTTCGGGAAAAACAAGGTAACCCCAAGCTACCATATAGGTGGCAATCCACTAAGCACAGAAGAGGTTATCAGGGACCTGGGGACCCAGGTTGACAGTGGCCTTTTTTTGACACTCACGTTGCTAAAGTGGTTAGAAAGACCTTCTACATTGCCCACCTGATCATGAAGGGATTCACATCCAGATCTAGTGAGGTCATTGTTCCCTGTACTCTTCACTTATCAGACCAATGATCGAGTACAATGCCCCATTCGGGATGCATCTCACCCGACATCTGCAGCAATTGGAGAGACCCCAAAAGTTCCTCACCAAAAGGATAAAGGGACTCCAAAATCTGTCATATACTGCCAGATTGAAGAAACTCCAGCTCTATTCAGTCGCATACCGTCTGCTCAGAGGTGACATGTGCCTGACATACAAGGCCATGTCCAACCCGGAATTAATGGACATGCTCCACCTCAAAAAATCCAAATCCACCAAAACCACTAGAGCAAGCGACTTAAACCTTAGCAGGGATATAAATAGGACGTGCTGGAGGGATAGATTTATCACTCAGAGACTCCCTATGCTGTGGAATAAAATCCCGGTCCATGTGAGGCAGAGCACCTCGCTGGCTCTGTTCAAGAGAAATCCTGACCTGTGGATGGGAGATCGTAGGTTTACCCCGGGAATCATCTCTGTGTCACTGCTGGACAGAGGCACAACAAACTAATGGGCACAGTATTTTTTCATATAAGGGGTGGCGTAAGCCACAAAACTTTGGGCTAGGCTTATAAATGCCTTAGGGCAGATAGCCTAGTATAAACCTATGAACCTATATCTTTAACCATCAATGGTCCAGTACAGTTCCACTACAAGCCCATCCAGGCAAGTATAAAACAATGCCCTACCTACAAAAAAACACTGAATACACTGAAGTTCTTACAATGTCCTTCCAAAAGAAAATCTTAACATGGAGAAAATTTCCACTACAGAAACAAAATATACTTGATACCTCTACAAAGGCCCTCTTGGAGGTTACCCTTGAGAAAGAGCTTGGTAAATAATAGTTGTACAGCTGACAAATCAATATGTGAAGGACAAAATTTACCTCTTAAAGTGGTATTTGCAAGCAAGTATTAGATACCCTGAGTAAAAGTCTCTGAGAGCATGCAGTATGCATGGACTTGATCATGACCTTTTACAGTCCTCTTACAAAAAAAATTATAAAAAACCTTATTCAATTAAAAAGTAACAGAACAATTACTCAAATGCAAGACTGTCACGTTTTGTATTAAATATGTGAAACTAGTTGATCAAGGAGTCTGAAACTACTAGTGGTGTTTTATAGGGTTTGGAACTGAAGACACTACTGTCTGGTATCTGTGATTCAGTGTATTCAATTTAGGAATCATACCGCTAACCAACTATGCCATAGGACAAGCTGTATTATCCTAATGTCAGTAAAGTAATTTACGTACAAAACACTGTACTGTTACAATGTTTGATTGTGCACAAATCAATGTCATTGTTAAGAAAGACTGCCTGATACCATCTAGCAGAAATCTGTAGATACCAGCTGAACAAGCCCTAGGATTTTAAAATAAAAGGCATGATCTAACAACATGGGTAAAATTATAGCTCAAGACCTGAATTTTACTGAAAATACATTAGCAGTGCTTCAGAAGTCATCCAAGACATCACTTCTGGTCTTCTGTAGCAACACAACTGGATATGAACTTTAATTTGTTTACATATTTCATTTGTTTACAAGTCCACTGCTGCCCCTTTTCAGGGGTGACTGACACTGATGACCTTTACCAACTAATTAGGCTCTGGGAAGATCCACTAATGATCATAGCATAGCCATCTCCACCTACCCGACTATATTGTCCAGTCTGGAAGAGTGCAAACGTGTTCACCTACAGTCTAGCAGTCTACCTTTACTTCTTCTGCTGCAATCTACACTGCATGCGATGGTAAGGAGACCTTTACTACCTGCCCTCACTGCACTTGATATTCTGAGACATGACAAGATTTGTGAAAGGTGTGATTGCCTATACAACCTGGAGGTTACCCTCTTCAAATGCACATATGGTCAGTAAGCAATACTAATGGACACATTTCCACAAGATCACACTTAGTCCCGATTATTGGACATTATAAAATAATCATTCCTCAAGCCTCCAAAGGACTAACAAGGTGTAACAACAGCCCACTAACACAATGCAACCATGCACAAATAATTCAGTAAGTCACCAGGCTGCAGGCTGTAATTCTTCCACTGCCACCAAGTCTGCATGTCCAAGATGAAGTGTCTCAGTAAATGGTGACTCCACGGTAAAGCACACAATCTACTCTCACTAGACTGGACAAAGGGTAACAAGCTGCCATTCTGTTGCCAGAAACTGGGATGTCACAAGGGCCATCCAAACAGTCCCTCAAACAGAAAAAAATATGACTGTAACCTCAAAGATATACAGTGTTACTGGTGTAATAGGTAGTACACTTACCTTTGGTGCAGAAGGCTTTGGGTTCTATTCCCACATTAGGTAGATTGATGAAACTACAGTGCAGCATAAGGCAGGTATTATACTCCTGAGTGTATTGTCCTTCAGATGAGATGTTAAACTGAAGCCCCATCTGCCTGAGTTGATGGTAGCTCAGGTGGATATAAAAGATCCCACGGCTCCTACTGAAAACAGTATGGGAATTTCCCCAATGCCCTGATCAAATTTCCTCTAATTGTATAAATACCACCTCAGGTTGCTAGTGGGACTAACCTAGTTAAATAATGAATGAATGAATGAGAGTAGTCTGAGGCACTCAACCCAGAAGGACATGCAAGGGGATATGCACGAGCTTGCTGTGCATGTTCCAAATGCAGGTAATACTCTCTGTTCTCGGTGGAATTCTATTCTTACCCTAAATGATGTCCAGATACAAGAAGATAACTGGCTTTAACAAAAAGATAAGTAGCTGGTACCCTTTAAAGGGGAACCAGTATGCATCAACATGGGACAATATGATCAACAGCATGACTCACTTCACCAAGACTGAACCCATCATTCCCTGTATTCTGCATACTGATCAAAACACTTGCTGTCACATGTTGCTTTTTTGGGAAAGTATGCCTTCTGGACATTCCAGCATAAAAAGGATTCCCATCTGAATCACATCATGGTTGCTCATCTCAGTGCTGAAGTCTTAACAATGCTGGATGTCAAGGCTCTCCTACAACTTGAACACATCAATAACTGTGATGTAACAGAGATGTTTCAGTGTAAACAAAGAACTCCCTCTTGTCCATGTTTCAGCACCTGTCTCACATTCAGATTTTCTGGAAAATGTGCAGGAGTATCAACATTTTTTAGATACCAAATTATCTCTAGACAGGTTCCATATGACCTACAAACATAACTACAGTCTTACTAGCTAGAGAGACACCTGACTTGCCTCTGGTGCTGAAAGATAAGAAGGTTTGGTTTCCATTTCCATTCCTGCAGAAGGTAGTTGGATTAATTTTCCAATACTGATACTGCAGCACACTATAAGTGTGTGTGCGCGTGGGGGGCATCCCTCAGATGAAACATTAAACTGAGGCTGGAGTTGGCTGTAGCTCAAGTGGATGGAGTTGGCTGTAGCTCAAGTGGATGAAAAAGATCAGATGACACTTACTGAAAAAAAGAGTAGGGAAGCTTTAATTTACTTACAAGTCTTAATCCAGTAAACTATTCCTTATTTACACATTTGTTGTACATATTTATACTTTCAAAAATTACTTCATAATTGCACTGTTTACACAAAACTAAGTCAATACTTTCTTTTCCATATTTTAATTGTGCCTATTCCCTTCTTCCACAACAATCTTCTAATTTCTAATACATCCTCATTTTCCTCAACTATATAGTAATGCACTACATCTATTTCCTCAACACCCATATAGCCAAGAACAACATTTTATCCCATTTACAAATACCACATTTCTTTACTTTTTTCACACTTTTTATATATCATCAGAAAACCCCATTTTTTTGAGAAACAGACCAAAAATATCAGGCAAATATCTAGACATTCTGTGAAAATATGGACAGTTGAGAGGTACAATATTTTTATTTCCAAATCCTTCACTTCTGTATTCCTTTTTAAACTTTTCCCAAAATATCTCACTGTTTTTACAAATCTAAGAAATAATATGTTGCTGTTTCTTCTTCAGTACAATGAACACATTGCTTTTGTTTCATTATTTTATATTTCATGCTACCATTAACTGGCACTTATGTACTAAGACATTTTCAGACCTTTTTCCTTCCATCTTTTATAGTTCACTCTTTCCATGCACATACCAAATGCAATCTCTCTAAAATGATATTATACCAATTTGTTTTTGCTTTCATCATTTTCATTCATTAACCTCTTTAACTTAACTTTATGTGCTATCTCCTCCATTTTTCTTTTATTTTACCCTTTTCACATTTCCATATTTCTCATACATAATTTGCCCTATAATTTTTCTTTCTTTTACATGATTCACGATCCAGAAAAAAATTTACTGAAGTAATGTGTACCACTGGATTTTTAAAGTCAACCCACCTTCAAACATTTACTACATATTAACACTCTTCAAAGGAGTTAGTCTTGATTTCCAAAAAAAAAACTAAAAAAACATGTCCAACAACTTTTTCTCAATTTGAGTAGTAAACATATATATATATATATATATATATATATATATATATACCCCCCAAAATCCACACTAACTTTCTTAATACATGTATATTTAGCATACATATTTTTAATTAAAACGTTTACACCAATTCAGCATCTATTTTACCTACTCTGCTTTCATATTACTGATAGGTCACTCTAGGATATTTGCCTCTTTTTTTATTTCACCAAAACCTTTACACTTACTTTTATTTAACTGCACCCCAACTTTAACATGCTCTCCATTTTTATCATTTCACTAACAAGTCCTTTATGCTTAACTATAACAACCAAATCATCTGCATGTGACAAACAAAGGCAAAGTACTCATCCTTCCCATCTTCCATCTCGCTTTCCCCATTTCTCACACATCTGTCTCATTGCATTTATTGTTAAAGTAAATAAGCACAAGCTCAATGGGCTCCTTGTTTTTAACCCTCACCGGATATCCATCACTCCTCTCACTCATCCATGATTTCTCTTAACTTTTTATTACATTATTTTCCAATACCCATAAGCTTCTAAAATTGTTTGCATGGATTCTATCAAAGTCTTTTGTTACATCATGTTGTCAATCTTATTTTCTTTCAAAATCTGTAACACTTTTACTATTAACATTTCTTACACCTCTCTTCCTTTTATTCCAAAAATGTCATTACTTGCAACTTCATCCAAAACCACCTACAATCTTTTTTTTTAAATATTTTCATGTAAATCTTAAAGTCTGCATTCCCTAATGGTGGTTTCCCATTCTTTAGGTATTTTTTCCCATCCTCCTTCTATATGAATTTTATTACCCTTTCCCCCAACATATTTCTTCCATTTACTCAATGAATATTTTTATAAATACCCCATTTTCATCATTATTCATTTCCTTATAAATATAAAACACAATATGTCCAATTCTTGGAACTGCTGCTAATTTTCTTCTAACTTATTTTTATTTCCTTTTCTAAAAAAAAAATCACAACAGTTAATTCTTTCAACTTTCTAGCATTCTTGTTCTTCTGCTCCTTACTTTTCACTCATTCTACTACAATTTTTCCACTTCTACACTCTTATCCTTTTTTTTCTATTTAGTATTACCTTTCTGCATCAATTATGCAGATATCCAATATTCTATCCCTTCATGTTTTATAACAATTCCTGCTCATGAAGAGGTCACGTCCCTATGACCATATTATTCTTTTCCCTATATTGTCTCAATTCTCCTTTTGATTTCTTTACTCCACTCAGTATTCAGAAAACACATTCATTCTTACTTTTTATATCATTAAACCTCCAAGCTTCTTACATCATTTCTAACACTGTTTACTTTTAAGGCCAGAAACCCTACATAGTTTTCCTTTTTTGCAGTCATTTTGCTTCCAGTTTCTTTCCTCCCCTTTCCTATGTCTCTCCCAAACTGTCTTATTGATTTTCACATTCTTACCTTGTTTCTAATTCTTTTGCCTCTTCTTCACTGCCTAAAGCTGTATACCTATTTTCTTCTAGTATCTCAAAACCATCTTCCTGCACACCTGTTACTTCTTTATTAACATTCTCCATGCCAAAGTTTTCCACATTTTCTTCTTCATTCCCTTTTTCCATACTACCTTTCTTTTCACAATTTGCCTCAACAATATGCTTCTCTGCTTATAATTGTTCTGATTTTTTTTTTCATCTACCCACTCTTTTTCCA